>NC_057797.1:482840758-482864948 GCF_018294505.1 Triticum aestivum
GGGTGGCGCTGCCATGTGGCAGGCCCCCGTTGGCTGCGGGCGGCGGCGGCGCAGGTGTCCGGCGAGGGACGGACACGTCCGGTGGCGGCAGGAGCGATTTAGACTAGGGTTTCGCGCGAAAATTCGGAGGAGTGCACATATTTATAGGTAGAGGGAGCTAGGAGAGTCCAAATGAGGTGTGGTTTTCGATCACGCGATCGTGATCGAATGACCGAGAGGATGGAGGGGGTTTGGATGGGTTTTGGGCCACTCTGGATGGGTGTTGGGCTGCAACACACACGAGGCCTTTACGGTTCCCCGGTTAACCGTTGGAGTATCAAATGGACTCCAAATGGCACGAAACTTGATAGGTGGTCTACCGGTGGTGTACCAAGGCTGCTTGGAAAATGTTGGTCCATTTCGAGAATGTTTAATACCGGCACACGAAAAGAGGCAAAAGGGGGCTCCGGAGGACATAGGAGTGTCGGATCACAAAACGGACAACAGGGAAAATGCTCGGATACATGAGGCGAACACGTATGCAAATGCATTCACATGATGACATGATATGAAATGCATGACATGCAAACAAATGACAAGGCAACAATAGCGAATAACTGGAAGACACCTGGCGCAACGGTCTCGGGGCGTTACAACACTCCACCACTACGAGAGGATCTCGTCCCGAGATCTAGAATGGCACCGGAGAGAAAGCGGAAGAGGAAGAGGTAGAACTAAGTTGCTTCTTTGACCAGTGAGTGAATCCAAAGAACCTTGAGAGGTTGAACAAATTGAAAGCAAAAAGGCAATGAAGATGAACAAAGTTGAAAACACTCCCTTAGAAAAGAGGACAAGGAACATTACTAGAACCTTATAGGTAGAAAGACATAAGAAAAGGGTTGCGATGGACAAGAAGTACATGCAAGCACTCCGGTAGAAACGAGATGTACAAGGAACGATAAAGATCAATTACGACAACACTCCGGTTAGAAATGGAAGGCATAGAATATGAAATTGGCAAAATGAAAGCACTTGGATGAGACTCCGGTTAGAAGAGGAATGATAGACACCACACTCTAATTAAAACAAGATAGAGAATGAATAAGAATGATATAATTTGGATAGCACTCCGACTAAGAAGGGAGGCAAAACTTGACAAAAAGGGAAGAACTTGAAAAGAGGGCACGACACTCCGGTTAAATGGATAAGCACAAAAAGAACATGATCTTCACAAAACGAGATGATGAGAGAAAAGAGCAACATCACAATGCCTCCGGAAGAAAGAAAGACTGGAAAGAAATGAACGGAGGGAAACAAGATTTTGAGAGAGCACGTTTGCAGCAAATGCTAGAAGGGAATCGTTGGAAAACCAACAATGAAACGAATAAGCTTGATGTGGGCTTATGGAAGACATCTCAAAATTATGAGGTGACAACCTACCACTCACCGAAAAGATTTGATTGGGAGCTAGAAAAGATAAAAGCTTCTTCCATCGAGGTGATAAGAAAACTTGGATCATAGGTAATCACCACAAGGAGCAACATTCACAATGGAAGGCTTTAGGTGAAAACTATACCAAGATAACTCTAAGGAAGAAAATGATGGGTTTAAATATCTCATTCCTGAAAACTTTTGAATCATGAAACATGAAAGAAAATTGTCAAGAACGGCATATCACCATCCCAAAAGATAAGGTAGAAAGAATTGCACATAGAAATGCAAGATGAAGAATACTTGAGCTCCTTTGAAAATAATCTCGATGAACACTTCGTGAAGGAATTAAATCCTTGCTGAACCATCATGTGGAACCTCCATGAAGAACTTCGGTAACAAAAGAATGATCAAGTGAAGGAAAAGTTAAAAAGAACTCCTGGAGAAGCCTTGCAATGATTACATGGGGCTTCGTGATGATATAGCCGAGAAAGAACTTGGAACTCCAAAAAGAAAGATGAGCAAATGAAATAAAGAATTTTGATGAACCTCCGGGATAAGGAATTAATCATTTGGATGAAACAAGAATAAGAATTACATTATGCTTATCCTTCACCAATTTAGATTGATGACGAGCAACAGACTTGACATACTACTTATTCTCGTAGAAAGTCTTAAGATAGATATGGCAGAAACTTGGGAAGGTCTTCAACGAATCACCGGTAGGATTGGAAAGAACGAATGAATCTATCTGATAACGAAGGGAGAGAACTCTTGAATGACCCACCGGTAAGAATTGAAAATGAACGAAGATACTTGAGTGAAATCAAGATGCAAGAGAACGAAGAGATCGCGAACTGATTAGAGAATACTTGAACGATGCACTGGTAAGATTTGAGAACGAGAGCTGAAAGCTGAGAATAAATAAACCCGAAATGATGGCCTCCGGAGAATCAGACTGAAAATACTCCTGAACTGCTCCGGAAGGGTGGAAAGGATTCTCACTATCGAAAACAATTATCAGAGGATGGCGTAAAGCTAGCACCATGGATCCTTGAGAGAACGGATAAGATTTGGAGGAAAAACTCTTCTTTGGTCTTCAAATGTGGAGAATGATGATGATATACACCACCATGAATTGTTGAGGCACTCCGGATTGAAAATTAAAAAGGTTGAACCAACGATGAAAAGAATTTGAAAGCTCTTGGAGAAATACATATGACTGATGACATTCTTACGTCAAACTTTGAAAGAATTTGAGGGTACCTCCAAAAAATTAAAAGAGTCAGGTAAGATCCTGGGAAAAGACCTGTGGGTTAGGGCCCACTCAAAATATACACCGTTGAGGGATTGCTTGAAAAGAGAGATTGCACCGGTTGAATTAAATGGCTTGAATGAGATAACAACCTCAGAATAAGTTGATCGAATGCGGAGGGGAAACATGAATCTTCGAGATATCTTCAGCACTCTGAAACAAATGAATAGCGAGAAGTGAATGATTATGAGGTGCACCGCATGAGAAGGTATTTGAAACAAGGAAAAGGATATGATCAACAAAGCTTGAATTGGATCCACCGGAGAAGAAAAGAGAACGAAGAATGATAACTAGAAGCTCCGTTAGTATCTTCCTGAGAATCACCGAATAAGAACATTGACGGAAAAGAATGGAGAGGCTTCCCATCAATAAAAGAATACTTGATTAAGAAATATGAATCCTTGAAGAAAAAGGGTGGGAGGGCGGGAAAAACAAAGGCAACTTGGGTAGATGGAACGAACAACATTGGGAAAAACTGAGAGGTGATCTTGCGGATGTTGAAAAGATCGGATCCACTTGAAGAGAAACACGCTGGTTGAAAATGATTGACATGAAAATCTCGATTATCATGAAGGATTGGTATTCACATAGGAGTATGAGAACAACGCTTAGGAAAGGTATGGAATCAACACTTGACATTGAAGCAACTCGAATACCACAACTGAAAACAAAACAAAGGATTGGCTTGCAAAATAAGCCGGAAACAAACATATGATAGATCCCATATCGTACCATGTGTCTGTTGGAAGGATATCCTACGATATACTTGAATTCCCAGTTATAAACTCCCAAAACTTTTTAGTTATGCAATCAGGTGTTGGGGATACAGGGGAAGCATAATATCTCACCCAAAACTAGCAAATCCTACATCCAGCTGTATCCATCATTCAACACGTAACCAAGAAACCTTCGGAAATCATTTACCTCAACCTTCAAAAAGCATCCGTTATACGAGTTATGGCAATACTCCCGAACTCCCGCCCAAGTACTTGGTGGCGTCGAGGTTATCTCACCAACAACTGCATAAAAGAGATTTTCGATGTCGGCGAAACTCAGGTATTCCAGAACTGTAATGATAAAATTGTGACGACAACACCTTGGAGCTCAACTCCCCGGGACACTGCCACAACCCCTAAATGTCAGGAGGCACCAAGAACAATGTTCTCGTCACAAAACCATCGGAACGATTCCAAGATACCCGTGTGATCCTAATATTTTTTCGTGAAATTTGAGGAGAGAAGAGTCAAAGCTCTACATCAGGAGGCCTAACCAGAGCGACAAAGGGACTGAGGAGTAAAAAAAATTCTACTCTTCGATATATATAATCCTAAGACTCAAAACATTTTGTTCTAGACTCAACAACGCCAGCGATTCGATCAAGCAGGGGGCTCCTAAGTCGGGGAAGGCTCTGATACCAACTTATAACACCCATGATGCGGCTATATCTCCCACGTGTCGGAGCACGACTTAGAGAGATAACCGCACAGTAGGCATGTCGCAAGAGGGGTGATCTTTACACATCCCATGTACTGAATAAGAAAGGGATAAAGAGTTGGCTTACAATCGCCACTTCACATAATACATAAGTATAGCATTACATCATCCATAATACAATCAAGGTCCGACTACGGAACCAAAATAAAGAAAGACCACCCCTGATGCAAAAGATCCCGATCGCCCCGACTGGGCTCCACTACTGATCAACTGGAAAATGAAACAACACAACGAACACGATCTTCTTCAAGCTCCTCCTCGAGCTCGGTTGCGTCACCTGCACTGGTATCATCGGCACCTGAAACTGGTTTTGGAAGTAATCTGTGAGTCGCGGGGACTCAGCAATCTCACACCCTCGCGATCAAGACTATTTAAGCTTAAGGGTAGGAAAGGGTAGTGAGGTGGAGCTGCAGCACTAAGCATATATGGTGGCTAACTTACGCAAATAAGAGCGAGAAGAGAAGCAAAGCACGGTCGTGAACCCGAAGTGATCAAGAAGTGATCCTGAAACTACTTACGTTCAAGCATAACACAAGAACCGTGTTCACTTCTCGGACTTCGCCGGAAAGAGACCATCACGGCTACACACGCGGTTGATGCATTTTAATTAAGTTAAGTTTCAAGTTTTCTACAACCGGATATTAACAAATTCCCATCTGCCCATAACCGCGAGCACGGCTTTCGAAAGTTCAAAACCCTGCAGGGGTGTCCCAACTTAGCCCATCACAAGGTCTCACGGTCAACGAAGGATATTCCTTCTCCCAGGAAGACCCGATCAGACTCAGAATCCTGGTTACAAGACATCTCGACAATGGTAAAACAAGACCAGCAAAGCCGCCCGAATGTGCCGACAAATCCCGATAGGAGCTGCACATATCTCGTTCTCAGGGCACACCAGATTGTCCAAGATTCCGGTAGGCCAACCCAGAGTTGCCCCTGGTGTTCACCGGCTGCTGACAGGTTGGACCAACACTCAGAGGAGCACTGACCCGGGGGTTTAAAATAAAGATGACCCTTGAGTCTGCAGAACCCAAGGGAAAAAGGCTTAGGTGGAAAATGGTAAAACCAAGGTTGGGCCTTGCTGGAGGAGTTTTATTCAAGGCGAACTGTCAAGGGGTTCCCATTATAACCCAATCACGTAAGGAACGCAAAATCAAGGAACATAACACTGGTATGACGGAAACTAGGGCGACAAGAGTGGAACAAAACACTAGGCATAAGGCCGAGCCTTCCACCCTTTACCAAGTATATAGATGCATTAAAGTAAACAAGATATAATAATGATATCCCAACAATAATCATGTTCCAACAAGGAACAAACTTCATCTTCACCTGCAACTAGCAATGCTATAAGAGGGGCTGAGCAAAGCGGTAACATAGGCAAACAACGGTTTGCTAGGACAAGGTGGGTTAGAGGCTTGACATGGCAATATGGGAGGCATGATATAGCAAGTGGTAGGTGTAGCAGCATAGCAAAAGAGGGAGAAACTATCAAGCAAAGATAGAAGTGATTTCGAGGGTATGGTCATCTTGCGTGCAAAGTTCTCCGAGTTGACGTAAACTTGATCCTCGTAAGCATACTCAACGGGTTCCTCGATCAGGTAATCATCTCCCGGCTCTACCCAAGGCAAGAACACAAGCAAAGGAAACAACAATCAACCACAGTGCAATGCGCAAGCAACATGATGCAAAACATGGCATGATATGCGGGATGGGATATGCAATGCATATGCGAGCTCCGGAAGGAAAAGATTGAACCAGGCCTCAACTTGGCAAACCAAGAGTGCTGCTGGAAAGATGAGTTCATTTTGGTCGAAATTGATATAAAGATCACCGGAATCGGATGCACGGTTTGCAAATGGCAAGCAAAACAAGAATGGCACAATTCCGCGATTAACAGCATGATGCCATCTAAAATGCAACAAGAAACTAAGCTACTGCACTCCAACGTAGCAGCAAAGCACATAGCAATGATCTACTCTAGATTCTTGACAAAAGATGAACACTGAGCTACGACTAAATCACACAAGAGAAGGTTCAAACAAGCATGGCAAAAGTGCAAAAGATAACAGCATCACAAACTTAGTGAAAATAACATGTCAGGAATTAACATCAGGAAGCAATGTTTAGAGCAAGATAACAACATGCTATAGGATCAGATCATAGCAACACAAGGCATGACATGAATCTACTCAAAGCATATAACAAAAGTTCCTTACTGATCATAAGCCAAAAAGGATCAGAAGATATGATGGCACCCATGTAAACATTGAAAGTTTCGTTAACAGATTCAGACTTAGCAGAAAAAATTGGACATGGCAAAAATAGAGTTACGTAGGCATGTTTGCGAGCTCGATGCACTCACCACAAGGCATTGCATGACAAACCAAGCATACACCCAGCAAGAAGACATGATCAAGAAGCTTAACATGGCAAGAACCATCTCATAGCATGCATGGATCAACTACAACAACCTTGCAACAGTCATTAGGGCATCAAGATGGACTCAAAAAAGCATGGTGCAATGGAACAAAATGAAGAGGTCATCCTGATGAACATTTTGATATATGGCACTCCCAAAATGGAGCTATGGTTGCGGAGTTATGACATGATGAATAGTGCATGAAAAAATAACAGAAAAGGACTTTACGGTTGCGGCGGCGGCGGCAGGCGGGGGCGGCGCTGCCACGTGGCAGGCCCCCCGTTGGCTGCGGGCGGCGGCGGCGGCGCAGGTTTCCGGCAAGGGACGGACACGTCTGGTGGTGGCGGGAGTGATTTAGACTAGGGTTTCGCCCGAAAATTCGGAGGAGTGCACATATTTATAGGTAGAGGGAGCTAGGAGAGTCCAAATGTGGTGTGGTTTTCGGCCATGCGATCGTGATCGAATGACCGAGAGGATGGAGGGGGTTTGGATGGGTATTGGGCCACTTTGGAGGGGTGTTGGGCTGCAACACACACGAGGCCTTTACGGTTCCTCGGTTAACCGTTGGAGTATCAAACGGACTCCAAATGGCACGAAACTTGACAGGTGGTCTACCGGTGGTGTACCAAGGCCGCTTGGCAAATCTCGGTCCATTCTGAGAATGTTTAACACCTGCACAGGAAAAGAGGCAAAAGCGGGCGCCGGAGGACATAGGAGCGTCGGATCGCAAAACAGACAACGAGGAAAATGCTCGGATGCATCAGACGAACACGTATGCAAATGCGATGCACATGATGACGTGATATGAAATGCATGACACACAAACAAATGACAAGGCAACAACAACGAATAACTGGAAGACACCTGGCGTAACGGTCTCGTGGTGTTACAACTGGCCGCCCTCCTCTTCTCCACTAAGGCCCATCATGGCCCATTAAACCACGAGGGGGTTCCGGTAACCCCCGGTACTCCGGTAAAATCTCGATTTCACCCGGAACACTTCCGATATCCAAATGTAGGCTTCCAATATATCAATCTTTATGTCTCGACCATTTCGAGACTCCTCGTCATGTCCGTGATCACATCCGGGACTCCGAACTACCTTCGGTACATCAAAACACATAAACTCATAATATAACCGTCATCGATCTTTAAGCGTGCAGACCCTACAGGTTCGAGAACTATGTAGACATGACCAAGACACGTCTCCGGTCAATAACCAATAGCGGAACCTGGATGCTCATATTCGCTCCTACATATTCTAAGAAGATCTTTATCGGTCAAACCGCATAACAACATACGTTGTTCCCTTTGTCATCGGTATGTTACTTGCCCGTGATTCGATCGTCGGTATCTTAATACCTAGTTCAATCTCATTACCGGCAAGTCTCTTTACTCATTCTGTAATACATCATCCTGCAACTAACTCATTAGTTGCAATGCTTACAGTGATGTGCATTACCGAGTGGGCCCAGAGATACCTCTCCGATAATCAGAGTGACAAATCCTAATCTCGAAATACGCCAAATCAACAAGTACCTTCGGAGACACCTGTAGAGCACCTTTATAATCACCCAGTTATGTTGTGACGTTTGGTAGCACACAAAGTGTTCCTCCGGTAAACGGGAGTTGCATAATCTCATAGTCATAGGAACATGTATAAGTCATGAAGAAAGCAATAGCAGAATACTAAACGATCGTGTACTAAGCTAACAGAATGGGCCAAGTCAATCACATCATTCTCCTAATGATGTGATCCCATTAATCAAATGACAACTCAGGTCAATGGCTAGGAAACATAACCATCTTTGATCAACGAGCTAGTCAAGTAGAGGCATACTAGTGACACTCTGTTTGTTTATGTATTCACACAAGTATTATGTTTCCGGTTAATACAATTCTAGCATGAATAATAAACATTTATCATGATATAAGGAAATAAATAATAACTTTATTATTGCCTCTAGGGCATATTTCCTTCAGCTGCCGTTGCCGCAGGGCCTGGCCAGCGGTGGGAGTAGTAGGGGGCGGTGAGGCCTCCGCGGCAGCACAGTCGGCCACGGGAGGCAGGAGCAGGCGGCACGACCGGCACTGCTCTGGGCGGCTGGAGCAAGAAGACCAGATGTTGAAGAAGCACTACAGCCGTTGGATGGACATCGTACGGTCCCTGGAGCTAGAATCGTTCATATTGACTAAGTTGACAAAGTCCTCCGTCCCCGTCAACTTAGTAGGCCCACAAGTCAGCCTGCCACTATGCTGGGTCCCAGCTAGTAGGGGGAGTATTCATTTTTTTTGTGCGGAATAAGGAGGCACTTCCTTGCGTGCGAAGATATAGCTGGTGGGTCCGAGCTGTCTGCGGGGAAAACATATTTTTTTCGAAATACAGAGGCCCTTCTGGTGGGTCCCAGATGTCAGCTGGAGGAATCATTATTTTGCGCATAATAAGGAGGCATTTCCTTGTGTGCGGCCGTGAACCCAGCTGTCAGCCTCTCCACATACAGTCCACTTCCGATGGATGTTGTTCGTTGACCATGTTGACCACGCCGCGCCGAAAGCACCAGGGTGATGGACGAGGCGAGGCCTATGAAGGGAACGACACGGAGCCGGGGAAGACATGATAGTGGCTGCCCATGCGGTGGAGAGTACGAGGGTTGACTGGTTCGGCTGCCGTCGCTGGAGAATAACAGCAGGTGTGGGTGAGTAGAGGGATGGCTAGACCAGCGATGGGAGTACGGTGGGGCAGTGAGGCCTGCACGGTAGCACAGCCGGCCGTGGGAGGAGGGAGCAGGCAGTCCTGCCAGTGCTTGTTTGAGCGGCTGGAGCAGGAAGAGCAGAGATTGAAGAAGCATGACGGCCGTTGGATGGACATACAACAGTCATTGCTTGTGCGTCAACCTTTTTTTAGAAAGGCCTCAAATCTGTGGGAAACAACATACAACCCATCTGCCATTATTTCTAATAATTTACAGCCCATTTGCTAATTCTTAAGGTTTTTTGGAGTCCATATTCTTTTTGTTAGCATTACATCCCATATTATGGCCACACTTAAAAAATTATATGAAATTTTGCATATTTCGGTGCGGTCCGAACTGTTTTTAGTCTCGAAATTTCCAGTCACATTCAAACTGATTTTAAAAATAAATGTATATCAATATAAAATCCAACAAATTGTCCATGAATAAAAATCAATGCAATTTAAAATCTTGAAATGAAAAAAAGAAATTTGAAACTGATTGCTAGTTTGATGTGTTTTAAAAACGCACAACCCATTTCTCATTACTGGTAGGCCATTTTCTCGACCAGCCGAATGAAGCTCTCCTCATCTTGAAAGTTTGCAGCCCAACAGGCCTGACAAAGCGACTTACTTGATAAATCACAAAAAACTGGGCTAGCCATTTTTAGAAAGAACAAAAAAAACTATTGGGTTGGTGTGTGGTGAACATAAAAGAAAAGGCTGTCTAGACAGGCCAGAGTGCCCCGCACAGCCCAGTTGACACCCTGCTTCCGTCTCAAAAACTAATTAGATAAATGCCACTCCAATTATGGCGATTCATAAAAATGCCACTGCAATTTTCAAACTTTGAAAAATGCCACTGCAATTTTTGCAAACTTTGAAAAACGCCACTGCAATTTCCAAACTTTGAAAAATGCCACTCCAGACTTTGAAAAATGCCACTGGAAATGGCATGAAATGGCATCTTTCAAAGTTTGGAAATTGCAATGGCATTTCTCAGAATCACCAGATTTGGAGTGGTATTTATCAAATTAACCCAAAACAAAAATAACTGGGTGAGCTGTTGGGTCCCTGGTGTCAGCCGCTCGTTGTGCAATTCTCTTGTTTATTGACTATGTTGACAATGGCATGGGACCCAGATGTCAGAAATCCATTAGGAGGAGCCATTTTTTATTGGCTTGAAATAAGGAGGCACTTGCTTGCGTACTGCCATGACCTTGGCGGGTCCCCGCTGTCATCCTCTCCATGTACAATCATCTCCTGATTGTGTACGCGTCAACCTGGTAGGCCCACAAGTCAGCCTCTAAACCCGTGGCGGACAAATACAACCCATTTTAAAAAATAACAACCCATTCCATATGTTCAAACGGAAAGTTCAACATTTAGAGCAAAGTAACAGGTCTGATCCAGATATAGAGTACTGAACTTCCATGTTGACAACCATCATAGCCAAGTTAACTCTCTACTCCCACTAATACTCTAATAGTGTACAAGTACTAACTTACTCTTAGCTAAGTAGACGATGTCGGCCGCCATCTGCGGTACACGCTAAACGCCGGCACCGGCGTCCTCCGCCTTGCCTCGGACTTGCCAGAGGTGCGATAAGGCGCGTTGTAGTAAAATTCGGCTTCGCGAACGCGTGTGTGCTCGACAACCTCCATGCTATTTGCTGGGCATCGGCCTCCACGTAGTCGGCCCAGTTGCGGGCGCTCTGCTCGTGACTCAGAGCGTTGGTGCGCTGCTGCTCCATGTCCCGCTGGCGGTGCAAATTGGAAATACGCTGCTCCTCCGCCAGGTGATCGCGCTCCAACAACTCCTCATACTCCGCATTGCCATCTAAAGACCGATAGAATGCCTCCTCCCTCCGTCTGCCTTCCGGTGAAAAACCGAACACTAGTTCCGGCGGTGACCGCCTCCGGCGTCGCCTATCGCGGACGGGCGGGGGCATGGTGGACGTGGTGAGAGCGAGGATAAGTGGCGAGCGACGTCGGGCCGGTGGGGGCTTATGAGGATAGGGCGAGTTGGGTGATGGTGCCATCGGAGAAGCCCGGGAAACAGTAATTATAGGCGGAAGGTAGGTGAACTAGCGTGTCACGGGAAACGTGACGGTCATAGCGGTCATCGGAATACAATGCATAAGCAGGCATGGCTTAGCGCGCCAGCTTGCCGTGGAAAACTAGAAAAAACTGAAATTATGATTGTGTCGTCCCGTCCCGTCAGTGGTGCGTCCCGTCCGTGCCGGGTCGCACGCCGACATGACGGTCAAACGAGTACACTCGAATCATCCAGATGAGATACTCCCTCCTTGTCAATAACCACGGATTTAAAAGGCCCGCAACGATTAAAGCGCATCTTTTTTCGCATCAGTTAGCTGCCTTAATTACGGCCGTCTGCATGCAGCCACTCAGAATCGCTCGCAGCCAGTACACGGAGCAGCATGCAGCGAGTCGCAGCCGAGGGCACGCATGCATCCACTTAAGTCGC
Source organism: Triticum aestivum (assembly GCF_018294505.1). Classification (NCBI taxonomy): domain Eukaryota; kingdom Viridiplantae; phylum Streptophyta; class Magnoliopsida; order Poales; family Poaceae; genus Triticum; species Triticum aestivum. Next base: position 482,852,618 of record NC_057797.1, read on the forward strand.
TGGAATTAATTAGGCTTAAACTTCTGCATGGAGTTAATTATTGCCATGCCTAGATCTTGCTGCTTTGGCTCACGGGACTAATAAACCCGGATGGAGGGAGTACCTTGGTTGGTGAGATTTTTGAATTAAGCCCTGCAAACCGAAAAGGAGGTACTAGTACGTGCATGATCCGCTATTTATTCGTGTAGGATCGAGTAGGTCGTTTCTTGAATTGAGCCCTGAAACCGGAAAGGAGGTAGTACGTGCATGATCTGCTATTTATCTGTGTAGGATCGAGTAGGTCGGATAGTGTACGTGTACGATCGAGTAGGTCTGATGGTGTACGTGTACGATTGCATTAGCTGATGAACGTTGGCTGGGAGATAGGGCATTTGCGAACGTTTTTGCTGGCAGTTTCTTCAGATTCGCATGGCATTTTCTTTAGAGTAGCTTGTCAGTTTCTTCAGAGGTAGGCATTTTTATTCAAAAAACTGCCATTTCGGATCTTGCGTCGCAACTAAAACTGCCAGGAGCGCATTAGTAGGCTAGCTAGTGATCGATCAGTAACTTGTAAACACTGAGCGGACAGAAATAAGGAACTGTTAGTAACTTGTAAACACTGAGAACATAGAAATAAGGATCATGTTGTGCACAACAGTAAGAGCCGATCCGTTCGAAATATTCACACGAGACTCACACACCTGGCATTGTAATATGTTCACATTAGTAGCCCAAATTCAAAACCAACTAGTGTGATTCCCATACATAAGATCAACATGTTAATGCATCTCAATGATTCACAGATCATATACAAATATGTAGCTCCAAAAGCAAAGATCTAGAAAAAACATCTGTTCTTCCTACTTACATGGATGCTTCTCTTGGCCAACATTCAGTATAGACTGAAAGACAGATTTGTTTGTGAAGTCTACAATTGCTCTTGCAAACGTAAGTGGTTTCATCAACAGCTGGAACCATGAGAATGAACCACACATGATGGAGGAACATTCACTGCAATATGATTTGGTCTTCTCTCGATCACACGGCGAGACTATTTTCGGAATACAAACTTTAACTTAGGCAAAATGATGCCCATTGTATAATCAGACCAAAGCAATGAAGCACCTAGTGTTGGCCAATAAATAGCACAATACTACTTTTTTGCAGTCCATGAAGTGACTATCCAATCTTTCTGTGTCTATTTTCAAATGGCACTGCATGTTGTGACTATACTATTCTCTTGTGGAGTTCAACCAAAAGTGCGGTCACTTTGTTTGTTTGCCAAATAGCAACGAGCAGACATCTCTGTCTGCACAAATATCAAGCAACTAGTAAAAATATACCCCACCTTGTATTTTTAGTTTAAACACATCTCTTTGCTTAGCATCTGTCATGTTTTGCACTGGACAATTTGATACAGTCATGTTTTGCCCTAGACAATTTCATACTAAATTGATTTGCTAGTTCAGAGCAGAAATATAGCGCCCATTCTTCATCAGACCAAGGATATCCATGTTCGCAGTGATGGAAGAGGTGAAATCGATACAACCGAAATTGAGCATCCAATCATTGAATCCTGTCCTGCACCTCCAATGTAGGTCCACCCTGCCAATAAACTCACATGCAAGCCACTAGTATTACTATCTAATGATAGTACAAAAAGAGTAGCAAGATAGTAGCAAACCATGTACCTTCCTAATGAACAGCTCATAGTGCCACCAATTGGATATAAAGGTTTGGAAGAAAACATGCTCCTAATGTTGAACCATTTGGACTTTTTATGCAGTTCCACTAAAATCGAGCATTCCTGTTTGCATAGATATTGAAAGTGTGATTACTATAAAAGTGGCACTAGTTGAAGCATAGACTCACAAATATATGCATTCAATTTATTAATGGGAAAAGGTAGCAAGACTGTTTCTAACCACCTATTTGAAGGAATAAATAAGGCAACAATGGCTGATGTCAGGAAGGCATATATAGTTCTTTCTGAAAGAATGATTGATTCCCGACCTTTCCTCTTCTTTTAAGCATATTTTGTACATTTCAACTAAAATAAAATGCCATCACCACCTTGACAATTCCGTGACACTGTACAAAAGGAAATGACTTAACATTACATCATGATGTCAAGTATGTAGTCGACAGGCATTAGAGACAAACATACAGACCTCCTCCGATAACATAATGAACATTAATTTTTAACAAATGTGTGACTAGCTTTACCGGGATAATTTGAGTGAACTCTACACCCTATGTTCCTTAATATAAGACGTTTTCACAATTCAATTTAAAGTACCCAAATATCTAGTATTTAGAAAAATAGGTAGTAGTTTTCTTGAACACATATCTGGGAAAGCTTGCCACACTTTATTTATGTCCATACGCTAATGCAACACCATTCGAATAGTACAAATATACACTAATCCAGTGGCTAGTGCAATAGTAGAGTAGTTATTTTATTACTGGGTATAGTACAATGGTTTTACTAAACATATTTCAATAAACTCTAGCACTGGAAGATTTCTATAAGAATTAACAATACAAAATGTAAAGGTAGCAAGTTTCATCATTGGTATACTAGCTGTGCATGAGCATTAAACCAAATACAAAAGTCTGAAGGTAACTAGCATTATTAACTAATGACAGTATAAAAAATTGCAAACCATGTACCTTCAAGGTAAATACCATTTCGAACTCGAGGGGACCTAAAAATTGCTATCCCAATCTTGATAATCAGTCAAACATAAAAAATTGATCAAACAAATCAAGAGAATAGCCGGAGGAGGAGGTGCCCACTCTTGACCTTTCCTCTTGACACTGTACAAAAAAATTGACTTATCTCATGAAAGTGAGGTATGTAATCTATAAGCATTAATAGTGCAAAAATCTGAAGGTAGTAACAAGATTCATCGTTGGTATACTGACTGTGCAACATCATTAGAATGCCTTAGTTGAAAAATCTTTAATACATCCACAATCAACAGGTAACCCTGAAATAATCTAGTGACATTAAATGGCATTGCTTAAATTTATTGGTGGCATTAGACTAAGTGCGGCATTAGTTAAATGTGGCATCACTTGAGTAGTAGCATTGCTTGACTTGACTGATGGCATTATACTAACAGCAAAAAAGTGGCAATAAGAGCATGGGAGGCCCATTCAAACAGTGGGCGCACCAGTACGATGTACCTCCACGGACGCATAGAGTGGTGAGGGAGGTATGGTTGCCCAGAGCAACAAATATCCAGGCAGCATATGTGGATTACGTCCCATTTTTGTTCTCTTTAGCCACCTTTTTCCTATGTGAGAACAACAAACCGATGGACCTGGTCATTCTCTATTGCGTTGTCATGCCTTTCTACCCTTCTTCAACCAAGAGACACGAGACTCATTCCTTAGCTATTGATTTTCCCCTTTTCAACCTAGATGCGGGTTCGATGCCTACTCTCTTGGACAATACAGTCTCCCTTCCTTTCCTTATTCAACCCAGACATGGATTAGTCTGCATGAAGTAGGGTTTCCTTTAATAGTGCAAATTAAGGGTTTCGTTTGTGTGACCAGCAGAGCAGAGGATAGCAAATTGGGAAGATGGTGGAGTGGAAAAAGATCAACATGCAGCAACGTGGCAGATGGGGCAATAAAACAAGGGTATGGTTCGAAAAGAGGTAGCATACCTGAGGGTCGGCGGGAGGTGGCTTTGCTCGTGGTCGTCGTCCTCCGCACACACTACGACATCGAGGTTGGGGACGGAGGCCATCCCGCGTGGGCGCTAGGTCTGAGAGGACGACCTTGTCGTTAGTGTGTGACCTCGCTCGCCGACGAGGAGTGCGTCAACGCTGCACGTCCTTTTCTTCCCCGGTGGATCTGTGACCACCGGTGAGGAGGGAGAGAGAGGCCATCTTTTTAAGATATGGAGAGAGGTTGATAGTGTGAGAAGCAAGTGGGCAACCCTTAGCAAGAAAGCGCTGAAGGTCCAGCCTATATATCTTTTTTATACTACTAGTACTAGAGGTGGAGTAGTGGTAGAGTAGTTTATATTTTCTCTGCATACAGTACCAGTTAGTCGTGCTTCAAAACTGAACGACACGCCATTAAAAAAATAAAGTCGAGAAATAATGCAGCACTTCAGGCCAACACGGCCAGATCGCATTTTGCACGAGAAATGACACACCATGTTTCGTTGACATCTGGTCCCATTCCAACATGTAAGTGAGACGACGGTGAGTCCTTTTGTACAATTTCCGGACAGATGTCTATGTAGGCCGGGGCGCCTCTTCGTGTACCGTGGCAATCGCCCACCGCCTCTTCGCCTTCCCCTCTCGATTTGGAACTGCTGTCGCATGCTCTTCCTCCCTCCTCCATTTGCCTTCACCCTTCCTTCTGCCATTGTTTGATTGTCTTCTCCATGGAGGGAACAGGCCGGAAACGACCCCGTTATTCTTGCCCCGTCTGAAAGATGACGTGGTGGAGGAACTCATTGATCGGTGCGACGTCATCACCTCGGCTAGCATGGCAGGTTCGTTCAAGACCATTCTCGACTCAACTAATAACATCATTACAAGGAACCCAAGGGTCCAGGAGCGGTTTCATCTCCCTTATCTTCTTCGCTATAAGCCTGTTCGCATGGGCGCGGATGACGGAGGCCTCGCCTTGTGCAAGTTAATGCCGCTTGATAACGATACGTGTGATGTCAAGATGCCATCGCTTAAGGGTAAGGCCTGGGCTGGCACAAATGGAGAGTGGGTTGTTTATATTGGGTACAATTGCGAGTGGGAACTTGTGAATGTGTACACTCGTCAGCGGATTCCACTTCCAAAAATCTCATAGTGCCTTGAGGTTGAGCACACAGATGATCTACGTACGTTCAAATATGATCATGGTGGCCGTCGTCTACGGAAGATAGCAATTTGTCGAGTTCCCAGCCGCTCTTGGAATTACGAGAACTATGAAGTTGTTGCTATCTTCGACAAGCTTGTTGCCATCGTTACTAGTTCCACAGTTCGTCCATGGATATTGCTCAAAAATCAGTTTCTGTACATGAATGAGTACTGTGATGCAATTGAATACGAGAATCTTGTGTTTGCTGCCACCACTCGTGGCACTGTTTTTGCATGGGATCCTCGTAGTTTCGGTACGTTTGCCTTCCACCGTAATTATAATTGTTTCATCCACATGCATGCGGGTTAGCAAGTTTCCCTTTACTAATTAACCTTCTTGTGTTTCCAAGGTCCTGTGAACATTCCACCACCTATACTTGAAATTTTTTATAACCAAGGTGGAGATGACGATGGTGATGATCATGAGCATGAGGACGAGCAGAACTTATATACTCAGTGGCGTATGGCAACTAATTATGATGGATCACCTCTTCTTATCTGTATACAGTGCAATGAGATTGTTACTACCAAGGGAGCACGTGTTGTCTCCCATGGTCACCCTCTTCGGACCTATTCCACCTGTTGCAGGGTATTCGTGATGGATACTAGTGTGTTAGCGCCAACACCTTCTCCCTAGTACAATATTGATAGTCTTGGAGAAAACTCGCTCTTCCTTGGACCAAACTATCCAATGATGGTGAAAGGCAATCCAGTTGCTGTTGACACAATGTTACTACCATTTATGAGAAGCAACTATATCTATACCTTGGACATTGCGGTGGTTCCCTACCCTAGTCCTGATATATGCCGCTTCAGCCTGGATGATCAGTCCTGCATTGCTCTCGATATTGACAATAGCCGACCCTTCCTAGAGCACCTATGGTTCAAAGCAAGCGTTTCCAATGCCGAGGATTTGTTGAGTTGAAGTTCATTTCATTGATTGTTGTTTGTTGTGTGATGAAAACTTCAATATTTACTAGAATGTTTTGTTGGAACTAATCTATAATCCAACATGTATCCTCCTTGTCGTTGTGTGTTGATGACTTGTTGTATGTAATGAATGGTACATTTGCAAATGCATGTCATAGACTCAATTTATGAATGGTTTTTGAGTCACTTCTTGGAGTGTGAGTACCGTGGTAGTATAGCCAGCATCCAGTTAGTATATGAAGTTGCCACATCACATAGAGCCAACCTAATATTGGAGTATGCTAGCCCTCCACCAGCGCGCCGCTTCAAATGGCGGACGAAGTGAGAGGTCGCATTACCTTGTGTCCAGATCTGAGATGCCACATGTACCAGATGAATGACTCCAAGTTCGACCACCGTGATGCTAGGTGCGAGCCGAGGAACACTGTTGGAGAGAGCCCCCTCATAATTTTCCTACATTGGTCGTTTGATTCATAGGATAGAATGCTATAGGATTTTTTCCCTATGTAATCATGCTTTAATTAGCAACCTAGCATCCACTCCAACTTTTGTTTCACTTCCTTTGTTCCTACGAAGAGAGTACTTGCTCTAAATGATGTGCCGCTGCAAGAGCTGCCTATATTAATTAACCATGCTCTAAAAAGGTGGACCAGCTTTGACTATAGTAGTACTGTACTAGGTTAGTAGGTGACCTTGCGCTTGGCACTTCTCCTCTTCCGAAAGTCGAACAATAATGATGGTACTACAGTAGTACTTCTGGCAGTCTGACACCAAATGAACTGCTGCACGTCCACCGCTTGTAAGCAAAAGTTTCTCCTCGTGCCGCGAGCCACTGCGCACGCGTTGGCGAGGGAGAAGGCATAGTAAGCAAGCTTCTCGTCGTTCTGCGAGTTGATGGGACACATCAAAGTTATTTATTAGTACTCTCTTAAAGAAGGGCCAACCATATCCATGGCTACCATCCCATGCTCTGTCATTGAGTACGTGCACTATTCATGTGCCATCGAGGAGAAAAAATATTGCATAGTACTAGGTGCCATCGAAGTGCATGACTCACTTACGCACTGCATATCTTCTTTTTCTTGCATGACACGCCACCTTGATGCTAGATGTCCCGCATGTCATGGAGGCATATAGTATGATTTTTAAAATGGAGGCATATAGATGTCCCGTGTGTTGGCAAAAGGATGAACAAAGCTCATGTCTTAAACGAAAGAGTGGAAGAACATAGATTCCCGACGACCGAGAAGGAGCAACAAACCTCGCGGTGGAGCGTTTGCACTCATAATATTTTATATTATTCAGCGATATAAAATCAACCAAATCTCTCCACGTTCCTATACCATTCTATAGTATGTGAATAACTTTGAATGTAAGCCATTGATTCACTCTATCCAATGGTCATAGTTGGAAATCCAAACAAAACCAAGCATTGGATCAACTCTTTTAGCACTTAGATTGTTGCCGCCTGCCCACCTAGCCCACCTATATATCCGCTCACGTGTGATGACCATAGGAGCTATCCACTCAGATTGTATGTTAAAAAAATAAAGGTCGATAACCAATGCGGCACCTCGGGCCAACACGGCCAGATCGCATTTTGCACGAGAAATTACACACCATGTTTCGTTGACATGTGGTCTCGCTCCAACATGTCAGTGAGACGGCGACGAGTACTTTTGTACGATTTCCGAACGGACGTGTAGGCCGGGGTGCCTCTTCGTGTACCATGGCAAACTGGCAACCGTCCACTGACTCTTCGCCTTTCCCTCTCGATTTGGAACTGCTGTCGCACGCTCTTCCTCCCTCCTCCGTTTGCCTTCACCCTTCCTTCTGCCATTGTTCGATCGTCTTCTCCATGGAGGGAACAGGCCGGAAATGACGCCGTTATTCTTGCCCCGATCTGAAAGATGACGTGATGGAGGAACTCATTGATCGGTGCGACGTCATCACCTCGGCTAGCATGGAAGGTTCGTTCAAGACCATTCTCGACTCAACTAATAACATCATTACAAGGAACCCAAGGGTCCAGGAGTAGTTTGATCTCCCCTATCTTCTTTGCCGTGACCCTGCTAACTGGCACGGGGACGAGGGAAGCCTCTCCTTGTGCAAGTTGATGCCGCTTGATAATGATACGTATGATGTTAAGATGCCATCACTTGAGGGCAAGGCTTGGGCAGGCGCAAATGGAGATTGGGTTGTTTGTATTGGGTACAACTGCGAGTAGGAACTTGTGAATGTGTACACTCGTCACCAGGTTCCACTTCCAAAAATCTCAGACTGCCTAGAGGTTGAGCACACCGTTATTCTACGCATGTTCAAATATGATCATGGTGACTGTCTTCTACGGAAGATAGCAATTTGTCGAGTTCCCAACCGCTCTTAGCATTATAGGAACTATGGAGTTGTTGCTATGTTCGACAAGCTTGTTGCCGTCCTTCGTGGTTCGACTAGATGGATATTGCTCAAAAATCAGTTTCTATACACGGATGTGTACTGTGATGCAATTCAATACGAGGGTCTTGTGTTTGCTTCCACCACTCGTGACACTATTTTTGCATGGGATCCTCGTAGTTTCGGTACGTTTGTCTTCCATCGTAATTATAATTGTTTCATCCACATGCATGCGGGTTAGCAAGTTTCCCTTTACTATTAACCTTCTTCTTGTGTTTCCAAGGTCCTGTGAACATTCCACCACCTATAATTGAAAATTTTTATAACTAAGGGGGAGATGACAATAGTGATGATCACGAGCATGAGGATGAGGAGGGCCCATATACTCAGTGGCGCCTAGCAACTTATTCCGATGGATCACCCCTTCTTGTCTGTATACAACCCACTGCTGATGTTACTACTAAGGAAGAAGATGTTGTCTCCCATGGTCGCACTCTCCGAACCTATTCCAGCACCCGTTGCATGGTATTCAGGATAGATACTAGTGTGCTAGTGCCAACACCTTCTCCCTGGTATAGTATTGATAGTCCTAGAGAAAACTCGCTCTTCCTTGGACAAAACTATCCAATGATGGTGAAAGGCGATCCAACTGCTGTTGACACAACGTTATTACCATTTATGGGAAGCAACTGTATCTATACCTCGGACATTGCGGTGGTTCCCTATCCTGGTCATGATATAGTAGGACGCTTCAGCCTGGATGATCAGTCATGCGTTGGTCTCGAGATTGACAGTAGCTGGCCCTTCCCAGAGAATCACTTGTGGTTCAAAGCAAGCGTTTCCAACGCCGAGGATTGGTTGAGTTGAAGTTCATTTCATTACTTGTTATTTGTTGTGTGATGAAAACTTTAGTATTTATAATGTATCCTCGTTGTCGTTGTGGGTTGATGACCTGTTGTGTGTAATAAAATGATATGCTTGGGATAAACTTACTAAATTTATGAATGGCTTTCGAGTCGCTTCTCTGAGTGGGTGCTGCGACGAGGCAAAAATATATTTTCTGAATACATAATTGTACGTGCATTGCAATAGGTTATCGGATGAGGCCAATCAACAATGGTACACTATTTGTACTAGCTTCACATGCTGCACTATCTCTACGCCGTACGTAATACAACAAGTTTTAAACTTGAGACCAGCCACCCACCCTCACAAAGAACACTTTTTAACCTAGCATAGACTCCAGGAAATTTGGCCAAAGTGTGAGGTGGGTCATATGTTAATGTGTTCGCTGTACATAACCAGCACCTCGAATCCTCGATACTACTACTATATAGTAGGGTGGCATGGGCCAGAACAAGCATTCACATCCAGGAGTACGGCACACGCCACCAGCACGACTTCCATCTGACAACATATTTCTTGGAGTCTGTGCTATAGCTATCTCTTCAACCTCGTCGTTTCTCTAACTCACCATCACGCGGTGGGTGAGGTGGGGGTTTGCCGATAGTCATCTTCCTCAACTGCGGTCCCACTTGTAAGGCCAACTCCAACGCATGACCTCAAACAGACCTCCGTTTTGCCTGGATTCTGTCCGTTTGGGTAGGGCAATGGGGTCTTGTCCGGGTGATTTCTCGGATGCGGTGGCCGTGCGCCCAATGCACGGACGCATCCTGGCCGTCTACATTTTTCTTTGCAAACACATATCTTTTTTCATCATTGATTTTTGGTACATGGAAATACATCACCAAAATTTGACTAGAAAAGCAAGACCAAAGAAAACAAGAACCACAAGAATACATTTTAGAACATATCCAACTTCCATAACTGCTCCTATAAGTTGGATTAGTGCCTTCTCGATGCATTCATTGTTGATCTGCGGAGGCTCGATCTTGCCCGCTTCTTTCTTCTTCGAGTGTAAAGAAGTAGACGTTGCTTTCTCGCATCTAGTCTCATGTCTAGCCTCTATTTTATCAACAAGTGCACTAGTCTCATCTCTAGCCTCTATGCTATCTAAAAGTGCTACAACATATACTAAATTGCCGAGCCTTCCACCCTTTACCAAGTATATAGATGCATTAAAGTAAACAATATATAATAATTATATCCCAACAATAATCATGTTCCAACAAGGAACAAACTTCCTCTTCACCTGCAACTAGCAACGCTATAAGAGGGGTTGAGCAAAGCGGTAACATAGCCAAACAACGGTTTGCTAGGACAAGGTGGGTTAGAGGCTTGACATGGCAATATGGGAGGCATGATATAGCAAGTGGTAGGTATCGCGGCATAGCAAAAGAGCGAGCAACTAGCAAGCAAAGATAGAAGTGATTTCGAGGGTATGGTCATCTTGCCTGCAAAGTTCTCCGAGTTGACGTAAGCTTGATCCTCGTAAGCGTACTCAACGGGTTCCTCGATCACGTAATCATCTCCCGGCTCTACCCAAGGCAAGAACACAAGCAAAGGAAACAACAATCAACCACAGTGCAATGCGCAAGCAACATGATGCAAAACATGGCATGATATGCGGGATGGGATATGCAATGCATATGCGAGCTCCGAAAGGAAAAGATTGAACCAGGCCTCAACTTGGCAAACCAAGAGTGCCACTGGAAAGATGAGTTCATTTTGGTCGAAATCGATATAAAGATCACCGGAATCGGATGCACGGTTTGCAAATGGCAAGCAAAACAAGAATGACACAATTCTGCGATTAACAACATGATGCCATCTAAAAGGCAACAAGAAACTAAGCTACTGCACTCCAACATAGCAACAAAGCACATAGCAGTGATCTACTCAAGATGCTTGACAAAAGATGAACACTGAGCTACAGCTAAATCATAGAAGAGAAGGTTCAAACAAGCATGGCAAAAGTGCAAAAGATAACAGCATCACAGACTTGGTGAAAATAACATGTCAGGAATTAACACCAGGAAGCAATGTTTAGAGCAAGATAACAATATGCTACAGGATCAGATCATAGCAACACAAGGCATGACATGAATCTACTCAAAGCATATAACAAAAGTTCCTTACTGATCATAAGCCAAAAAGGATCAGAAGATATGATGGCACCCATGTAAACATAGAAAGTTTCGTTAACAGATTCAGACTTAGCAGAAAAAACTGGACATGGCAAAAACAGAGTTACGTAGGCATGTTTGCGAGCTCGATGCACTCACCACAAGGCATTGCATGACAAACTAAGCATACAACCAGCAAGAAGACATGATCAAGAATCTTAACATGGGAAGAACCATGTCATAGCATGCATGGATCAACTACAACAACCTTGGCAAAATTGATTAACACGTAAACAATCTGCCAGGAACATTCTATAGCAAAAGTAGAGCAAGATTGAGTCATGCTAGGGTACTCCACAAATGCAAACAAGGGCATGGATGGATAGAGCATAATCATATGTCAAAATCATCCTTACTTAACATACTCAAAAGAAGCATGGATCTCTCTGTAGCAACATGAATACATGGCATTAAAATATCAGCAGGGAAATGACTTAGTAGACTTCTAAGTCCCTGAAATCAGCAATATCACGAGAGCTACTTTGCATGCTTGTGCTAGTCACCAATTTGATCACAAAAATACATGGCGTACACCCCCTGTAAATATGGCACGGCATAGCCCAAAACACATGTAGAGCTCATGACCATATGCAGGACACGATAATCATGGCAAAAAAGACAAATGCTCATAAACTGATAAAAATCAGGAACTAACATTTTATAGCACTCTTGCAACAATCATTAGGGCATCAAGATGGACTCAAACAAGCATGGTACAATGGAACAAAATGAAGAGGACATCCTGATGAACATTTTGATATATGGTTGACCCAATACGGAGCTACGGATGCAGAGTTATGACATGATGAATAGTGCAGGAAAAAAAATAACAGAAAAGGACTTGGAGAGAAATCGAAGTCAACCCTAGGGTTCCAGATCTGGATCTGGGCGGCGCGGCAACCGAGGTTCGACGAAGGAGTAGCCGGAGACGAGGAAGAAGACGCGGGGCGGCCCTCGGGGGAGAAGAGGGAGGCGGCCGGGGCGAGGTCGCCGGCGCCGAGAGACGGCGGGGTCTGGCCGGGGCGTAGGCCGGCGTGCATCGAGGTCGCCGGCGTCGTGACG
>NC_057797.1:482865447-482891112 GCF_018294505.1 Triticum aestivum
GTCGTGACGGAGACGGGGACCATGGGCGCGGGCGTGGTAGGCTGGGCGCTGGCGGGGCGGCGGCCGGAGGCGAGGAGTGCCGGCGAAGGAGGCGGCAGTTGCGGCCGGGCGGCGCGGGGGAGATCCGACGGCGGCGGAGCGCGCTAGGGAGCGGGGCGCTCGGGCCCGATCCGGCCCGGGGTGGGCTCCCCATGGGCCGAGCGGGCCGCGGCAGCACTGCCATGTGGTAGGCCCCCGTTGGCTGCGGGCGGCGGCGGCGCAGGTGTCCGGCGAGGGACGGACACGTCCGGTGGCGGCGGGAGCGATTTAGACTAGGGTTTCGCGCGAAAATTCGGTGGAGTGCACATATTTATAGGTAGAGAGAGCTAGGAGAGTCAAAATGAGGTGTGGTTTTCGACCACGCGATCGTGATCGAATGACCGAGAGGATGGAGGGGGTTTGGATGGGTTTTGGGCCACTCTGGAGGGGTGTTGGGCTGCAACACACACGAGGCCTTTACGGTTCCCCGGTTAACCGTTGGAGTATCAAATGGACTCCAAATGGCACGAAGCTTGATAGGTGGTCTACCGGTGGTGTACCAAGGCTGCTTGGAAAATCTTGGTCCATTCCGAGAATGTTTAACACCCGCACACGAAAAGAGGCAAAAGGGGGCGCCGGAGGACATAGGAGTGTCGGATCGCAAAACGGACAACAGGGAAAATGCTCGGATGCATGAGACGAACACGTATGCAAATGCGATTCACATGATGACATGATATGAAATGCATGACACACAAACAAATGACAAGGCAACAACAGCGAATAACTGGAAGACACCTGGCACAACGGTCTCGGGGCGTTACAACACTCCACCACTACGAGAGGATCTCGTCCCAAGATCTAGAATGGCACCAAAGAGAAAGCGGAAGAGGAAGAGGTAGAATTAAGTTGCTTCTTTGACCAATGAGTGAATACAAAGAACCTCGAGAGGTTGAACAAATTGAAAGAAAAAAAGCAATGAAGATGAACAAAGTTGAAAACACTCCCTTAGAAAATAGGACAAGGAACATTACTAGAACCTTTTAGGTAGAAAGACATAAGCAAAGGGTTGCGATGGACAAGAAGTACATGCAAGCACTCCGGTAGAAACGAGATGTACAAGGAACGATAAAGATCAATTACGAAAACACTCCGGTTAGAAATGGAAGGCATAGAATATGAACTTGGTAAAATGAAAGTACATGGATGAGACTCCGGTTAGAAGAGGAATGATAGACACCACACTCCGGTTAAAACAAGATAGAGAATGAATAAGAATGATATAATTTGGATAGCACTCCGACCGAGAAGGGAGGCAAAACTTGACAAAAAGGGAAGAACTTGAAAAGAGGGCACGACACTCCGGTTAAATGGATAAGCACGAAAAGAACATGATCTTCACAAAATGAGATGATGAGAGAAAAGAGCAACATCACAATGCCTCCGGAAGAAAGAAAGACTGGAAAGAAATGAACGGAGGGAAACAAGATTTTGAGAGAGCACGTTTGCAGCAAATGCTAGAAGGGAGTTGTTGGAAAACCAACAACGAAACGAATAAGCTTGATGTGGGCTTATGGAAGACATCTCAAAATTATGAGGTGACAACCTACCACTCACCGAAAAGATTTGATTGGGAGCTAGAAAAGATAAAAGCTTCTTCCATCGAGGTGATAAGAAAACTTGGATCATAGGTAATCACCACAAGGAGCAACATTCCCAAAGGAATTCTTTAGGTGAAAACTATACCAAGATAACTCTAAGGAAGAAAATGATGGGTTTAAATATCCCATTCCTGACAAGTTTTAAATCATGAAACTTGAAAGAAAATTATCAAGAATGGCATATCACCATCCCAAAAGATAAGGTAGAAAGAATTGCACTTAGAAATGCAAGATTTAAGAATACTTGAGCTCCTTTGAAAATAATCTCGATGAACACTTCGTGAAGGAATTAAATCCTTGCTGAACCATCATGTGGAACCTCCATGAAGAACTCCGGTAACAAAAGAATGATCAAGCGAAGGAAAAGTTAAAAAGAACTCCTGGAGAAGCCTTGCAATGATTACATGGGGCTTCACGATGATATAGCCGAGAAAGAACTTGGAACTCCAAAAATAAAGATGAACAAATGAAATAAAGAAGTTTGATGAACCTCTGGGATAAGGAATTAATCATTTGGATGAAACAAGAATAAGAATTACATTATGCTTATCCTTCACCAATTTAGATTGATGACGAGCAACGGACTTGACATACTACTTATTCTCGTAGAAAGGATTAAGATAGATATGGCAGAAACTTGGGAAGGTCTTCAACGAATCACCGGTAGGATTGGAAAGAACGAATGAATCTATCTGATAACGAAGGGAGAGAACTCTTGAACGACCCACCGGTAAGAATCGAAAATGAACGAAGATACTTGAGTGAAATCAAGATGCAAGAGAACGAAGAGATCGCGAACTGATTAGAGAATACTTGAATGATGCACTGGTAAGATTTGAGAACGAGAGCTGAAAGCTGAGAATAAATAAACCCGAAATGATGGCCTCCGGAGAATCAGAATGAAAATACTCCTGAACTGCTCCAGAAGGGTGGAAAGGATTCTCACTATCGAAAACAATTATGAGAGGATGGCGTAAAGCTAGCACCATGAATCCTTGAGAGAACGGATAAGATTTGGAGGAAAAACTCTTCTTTGGTCTTCAAATGTTGAGAATGATGATGATATACACCACCATGAATTGTTGAGGCACTCCGGATTGAAAATTAGAAAGGTTGAACCAACGATGAAAAGAATTTGAAAGCTCTTGGAGAAATACATATGACTAATGACATTCTTACGTCAAACTTTGAAAGAATTTGAGGGTACCTCCAAAAAATTAAAAGAGTTAGGTAAGAGAGGCTACTAAAGATAAACAACTAGATGGTCAGATCCCACACATACCAAGCATTTCAATAACATACACACAATATGCTCGATATGTGCAAATACAACATGGCATCACAACATGACTCTATGACTCAAGTAATCTATTCAATAGGCTCCGAGGAGCGAGATATTACAAACATGGGTCTCATGACCCAACATTCAGAGCATACAAATCAAGCACAAGCGGAAGCTATCATGTCTGAGTACAGACATCTATAAATGAAAAAGGCTGAGAAGCCTGACTATCTACCAAATCCTGCCGAGGCACAAGATCGTAGCTGAGGTAACAAGCTAAACGTCGAAGACCACGCGGAAATACTAGTGAGACTGAAGTCTCTCTGCAAAAACATAAAATAGGCAAACGTGAGTACAAATGTACCCAGCAAGACTTACATCAGAACTATCTACATATGCATCATTATCAACAAAGGGATGGTGGGGTTTAACTGCAGCAAGCCAGCTTTGACTCGGTGGCTACCCTGAACTACGACTGCGAGTAACTTTTTGAGGTGGCGCACACGAGTCCACATATTCACCATAGCAATACACCACTATGGATCCGCTCCCGTCCCCCTACGAGAACGCCATCCATAGCACTCACGCTTATCTTGCGTATTTTAGAGTATCCACTTTCACTTGTCTATGAACTGATATAAGCAACCCAGAAGTCCTTTTCCGTGGACACGGCTATTCGAATAGATTAGGTTAACCCTGCAGGGGTGTACTTCTTCACACACGCTCTCACCACTTACCGCCGTTTACACGACATGTACTCGGCAACCTTCAAGCGGAAGCCCAACGTGGGTGTCGGCCACGGCCTACCTAAACACCTAAGTCTCTAGTCCAGGTTTATCGCCTATTCGGGTTCCATCCATGAGGAGATCCGGCCGGAGTTTCGCTCACAGCCCCAAACGATGTGAACAGGGTTCCCGAGACACCAAACGGGCGCCCGGTACACCGTGCCACGTGCCTACCGCATCACAGCCCACCCCTACGGTCAGCGCTGCCCACGGCCTCCAGCATACTACAAACACCAGAAACTACTTGCAACTCCTGGACAGAGGACAAGGGTGATCAAGAAGCCGAGAGGGTCCATTGGTTTCGGGCCCAATGCGTGGTAGTAGCTGAATCATGGATCACAAACACAGAACTCAGTTCCCGAGGACGGCTGCAATGAGACAACCCACCATGTACTCCTACATGGCCTCTCACCGCTACCTTTACCAAATCGTGTTCACACACTTAGCTCACACACAGTAGGACAGGTTCACACGCCTCTGATTCATCCCCGATGAATCAGACCTGACTCAACTCTAAGCAATAGCAGACATGACAAACAAACATGAATGAGTAGGCACATCAGGGCTCAAACAACTCCTACTCATGCTAGTGGGTTTCATCTATTTACTGTGGCAATGACAGGTCATGCAAAGGACAAAGGGGTTCAGCTACCGCAGCAAGTAACAGATGAATCGGTGTTGTCCTAATGCAGTAAAAGAGAGCAGGAGCGAGAGAGTAGGATTGTATCGGAATGAACAAGGGGGTTTTGCTTGCCTGGCACTTTTGAAGATAACATTGAGTCTTCATCAGTGTCAACGATCACATCATCGGTATCACGTCTATCGAGAGGGGACAAATACCGGCAACACAGAAGGGAACACAATCAATGCAATGCACAATATGATGCATGATCATGACATGGCAAAATGAATGTGTTTTGAGCCAATGCAACTAGCAACAGATTAAATGAAGTTGGTTTGAATACAAGATTCAAATTCAAACTCCATATGTGATTATTTAAATGCCCTTTATTTGATTTGTGCTAAACAGCAGCTATAAGTTGTTCTAACATGCATTAAAATGGTACAGATGGATTCCTTGAATTTTTCTGATAATTTTTCATATATAAATTATTTAATTTGGAGTTACGGTTAATTTTCTATGAATTTTAGAAGTTTATATTCATTTTCTGGAATTTCAGAATTAAATTAAATCCAGAAAACATTACTGCGTCAGCATGACGTTGGCATGACGTCAGCAAGTCAACAGGGGCCGGCTCGGGTCAAACCTGACGTGTGGGGTCCACACGTCAGTGACACAGGGGCTAATCCCGCGTTGACTCGGGCTTTGACCCGCTACGGGGCCCGCTGTCAGTGTCACAGGGTTAGTTAGCAGGGTCATTAGCCCCTAACGACGACGCCACGTCAGCACGCCGGAGACCAGCCGACGGCGACCACAGAACACGGCGGGGCATGCCGGACTTGCGCTAGAGGCGTCAGTTTGGCGCGCTGAGGGCACCAGGGGATGGCCCTTGCTCCCGCGCATCCAGAGGACCGAGTGGGAGGTCGTGGGGTCGCCGGAACTCATGCCGGCGACGAGCTTTGGCGGCGATGGTGTTCGGTGGTGCTCGGGCGCGTCGCTACGGTGCATCAGTGAGCAAATGGAGAGGCTGGGCAGCACCTGCTAGACATGGGGAGCACTAAGAGCAGCTCAGTGAGGCCAGGGGAGCACGGAGGCTATGCGTGCAGCAGCAATGGCGGAGGTGGCTTCGGTGCTCGTGGGGAACGGCGCTACGGCACGGAGGGGAGCATGCTGAGTTAGGGGAGAGGGTCAGTGACTCACGGCGATGACGAGGGGACGCTCGGCGAGGTCGGGGACGGTCCGGAGCCGGCAAATTTGACGAAGATGGCCGGCGGTCCCGAGGTTGAAGAAGGCATCGAGGGCGGTGTTGTGGCACGTCCGGGGCCTCGTGGCTCGTTGAGGAGGTAGAGGGATGACCGGCGGAGCTTCCTGGGGCATCGGTGAGCCGTGGGGTGGCCGGTAGCCACGGTGGCTCTCGTCGATGGCGGCGGCTCCGTTCGGTCGCGGGAGGGGAAACAGAGGAGCGAGGGGGAGGGAGGTCCAGAGAGCGAGGGAGAAGTGAGAGGGGGTCGGGGCTGCATGGCGTCGCGGGAGGGACCAGGGAAGGAGGAGGCAGCCAGGCAGGAAGGAGGTGGCCTCCTCGGCCGCGCGCGTGCGAGCACGCAGCTGCTCCCACTGGCAAGAGGAAGACGACAGGGGGGGAGTAGCGGTGGCGGGCTGGGCCGGCTGGGCCGGTTCTGGTGGGCTGCACGGGTGAGGCCAGGTAAGTCCTTCTCTCTCTCTCTTTTATTTTTTTCTTCTGTTTTGTTTTATTTAATTTCGTTTTGCCACTGTTTTGAATTTTAAACAAATTCAAACAATGCCAAAAACTCCTCTGAATAATTTTATTTGGCTAGATGGACTTTTCCAAAAGCTCATAAAATATTTCAGGGGTACTTGAAATTATATTCTAATTATATGAATATAATTCAAATTCAAATAGCTAATGATTTAAATTCAAAGTCCCAAAAATAAATCCTTAAAAATGTTCAATATTTTGGTTGGGACCAGAACCCTTACCAAAAATTATCAAACATTTAAGAAGAGCCTTTTGGAGCAATGAATGAGATTTCTAGGGTTTTTGCCCCTCTTTTATTTAGGGTTTTGAGGCTTCCAATATTCCTCAATTCAAGTTTCAAAAATATAGACATGATGCACACATGAAGCTAGGCTAGAGCAATGCCAGAAGCTAGGGATGTGACAACTCACCCCCACTAAACAAGAATCTCGTCTCGAGATTCAAGCGTAGGGTAGGATGAAGGGGAAACGCAAACTAGTACAATCTTCACGATCCAGGGTGCACTTCAGTTGAACGTTGATTCATTCACCATCATTGTCTTGATGTCTTGTTTTGAGAAATCCTGCCAACATGACATGGAGGGAAGAAGGAGACTCTAGAAGGGTCGATCTTCTTGAAGATCGAACAACTCACGGAACGAGACATAGGACCATCTCTCGGGTTGAGACACGAGATACACATCAAGAGGGGTGGAAAGAAACGGATGACGAAGGTTCACTAGGTGGACAACAATTCCACACTTAAGAAGGTGGTAATCGGTTGTCAACGTAGCGAGGAGTTGAGTTGCCATGATACCACAACGAGACACCTTCGGAACCGTGACTCGTAGATATCTCCCCTTAAGTGGCAAAAGAATTACCTTTGATTCAGAGATCATTGAAACTCTTTATACCAGCTTAAGGCAAATCATAATCGATCATTTAGAGGGGTTCGGTAGAATGGCATACTCAAACTTGGATGATGTGGATTACCTTGTTGAAGACAACGTAATGGATGAATTTTGCTTATCACCGGAAATGGAAGAGACCCATGGTAGAATGGCACATTGGCGGTGCAAGCTGGGAACAAAATGCAAATGCTGGGAATGATTCTGGTAACTGGGGAAGAACCCAACAATAGAGAGTGAATTCACTGTTGGAGTGGTTATAGCATAACCGAGGAAATCTGGGGCAATCCCAGCTAGTGCCAATGATAACACGTAGCGCTTGTGCGTGCTCTCAAGAACTTGAGCATTTCCATATTCATCAAGGTTTTACCAACATCCGTGTCAAGGGTCCGGTAACACAACTTACTACCATGATGAATGGTGATGGAGGATGCAGATGCAAAGGAAGATAACACCTTCTCAGATTACACCTTAGCGAAGCCAAGGAACAAAATCTGGATGATCGACCGAGAGACATTTAGCACTCCACTTCTAATGTTCTCCTTGATGTGCTAGTGTATCCCATTCATAGATACGGTTTGATAACTAGAACATCAAGTAAAGGTCGGACTTCGGGAACACAACAAATCATAAGGCACAACTAGAGAGTAAATCCTACGAAGTCCTTATGGGAAGGTGGCCAACTTCATCAATCAAGATATTATAATAACAGGTCTTCCGGCTGGGTGTGTTGGCCATGACATCCACTTTATCGGTTATCGCGAGACCAATATTATAGTTCTTGGGAAATGTTCCAAACCATCATATCTGCCTGAGATTCAGATCTGGTTGGTGTCAGGATATTCCAGACTCATCGAGTCTAGGAAGAAAAACGAAAGTTTGCAACACAAATCGACGAGATGACGTTGCGAGATTCTCGGAAGATGAACTACGATAGCAAGCTCCAAAACATGAGCTGGTTCTGCTACAAACATGTGAACACGTTGTCCTAGACAAGCATGACCACGTGGTAGTCTTATAATAAAACACTACCGAGTTCAGGAGGGGGAACCATCAACGAGGGTATCGAAGTTCTTTCATAAGTCCGGATTAGCTCTTATGAAGGAACTCCTTCTCCTTGAACAAATCAATCAGTGGCTTGGTGTGCTAGGGATACATATAGATTGAAGGTTGCAAGTCTTCAAACCACAGCATTCTTCGCACGTGTGCATGACTGATTTGGAATGATTCCAAAGAAAGCAACATTGACTTTCTCGAATCCACGGCGGCAACTTGCATCAGATGCACATGAATTAAAGGAAGTCACTACCTTCATCCAAACATATGCTTCATGAGCTAGCATGAACAAATGCTTTCAAAAGTTTCCAACACTAGCTTAATGTTCAGCAAAATTATGGAGAAGACAAGGATGTTGTCAACGGGCACAACAACAATTCATCTGGGTTTCCTTTTAAAAGGAATTCCATAGTTAAGTGAACAAGTGATAGCATTGGTCAGACCTAAAAGATATAATGGTGTATGCTCGAGGGATCAACCACGAATAAGACAACATTACGAGCATCGTTGGTACTGATTTGATTTGACGATAGCCCACACTCAAATCAAAGGATTGATAAGACAATAGGTCCAGCAACTGATCACAAGGACCAATCGATGAAGATATCATCTTTCTTCAACACACACTACACAAGAATATCCCTTTGGAACGAACTAAGTCAGACAAGCTTTTATCTTCCAACTCTCCAAGTTGCTGTCTAGCTTAACCAACTAGCTCAGGGATATCTAACACCGATTCTTGGAGAGAAGGTGGTTCACAAGAAACCAACTTGATCACGAACTCAACATAGCGGTCAGGTGACAACCCGGTAACACCTCCAAGAAGATATTTGGAAAGTCACGAACCACCGGTATGTTACTAAGCTCGAGAACAATCTTGCTTTTGAGGGCAAGACGATATGATCAAATGAGTGAGGACTTGACAAGATCCTAACTCATCAATCGAATGGTGCACCGAAATAAGGACTAGGTAGCACGATCAGTCTTAGAAGGATGATTCGAAAACCAACATACTAAGAATGAAATTATTATCCTTTAACTACCAAGCAACAGAGTTGCTAGCAGTATTGATTTCACACATCACAATTCATTTGTCGGTATTCCGGTTGCATCAACACGAGGGCCGAGGAATGAACAGTGATGGCAAGAAGTATCACTGTACCAAGAGTTCATGGGATGGTGTGCAATTCCTATAACAATCTCGATATAAAATATGTAATACTCCAAGGTAGAGCAGAACCAAAAGCTGGATTGGCATTTGATTTGCGGAATACAACTACTTTGACCCAATCCTAGATATGGAAGAGGTACTGGAGTTTGTTTCTCCTAGTCATTCCGGAATAGAATGGCTTGACAGACCACAAGAGTCATAGGCATCGATGAACGAACGCACGCATACTCTTGACTATCAATTGATAGACGAGGGTCAGAATGCAACTAAAGAGAACAACTCAAAGGAACATATAACTTTCTGAGTTGTGGATGCATAGATTAGTATGTCGAACCAAGTTCAACATATTTCTTCCGGATAACCCATGCAGAAAGGTAGAACTGGCAGAGTCACGATTTATGAATGGAGAACTCCTCAAGAGTACTCTAATTGTGATTTTTTTGATCCAATAAACATCTGCCATAAGCGGTTCATAGTATTTGGAAGAAGGAAATACCACGGATCTCGAGGACTATCGTAAAGGTTATTAATAGCCTAAGGAACTAGCAAACACTATCAACATGAAGTAAGTGGAGTGAACCTCGGGTTCAAAGCCCAAGGAGTAGAATACCTACTACTAAGTGGCATCACGGGATGCTTTCGAGAATAAAAGCCAGAATCATCACACTGGGACACAAAACATGGCTAGACTACTAGATGATCCCCTGAGACACCTAGGGTCATAGTAATAACTCTAACATAAAGGTTGAGGCGGTAGAGTACCTCAACTCAACAATTTGTGTGATTAATCTGACCAAAGGCACATCGGAAACAGGAGGAAGGGATTTGCAAATGCATCAGACTGTTTGGAAACCTGGGATGACTCGGACAGCATAACGGCTATAAATGCTCAGAAAAGATTTGGGACATTCACAAAAAGGGTGGCATAACCACTCAGAAGCACAATATCAAGGTTTCGAGATCAACAGTTAACATACGGAAGTAGTAGGAGCTGAACTGAGGCTTGAATCAACAATCTTATAAGTCTACGGATTAGTAACACGTGATCCTGATAGAAAGAAGAGATATCCTAGTTCTTAATCCCCGTAGAAGATAAGATGATGACTCAGATCAGAAGGGCATAAGGTATAAGGAGTAAAAAGAGCCTTACGTTCCATCCCACAATCAATTCCCTTATATAACTAAAGAATTTCTAAACTCAACTTCGACCAGTTTGGCTTGGTAATCCTACAGGCAGTCAAGCTCTGATACCAACGCTGTCAGGACCCCGACTCGATGCCACATAGGTCTAGCATGTAACACCTCATATCACTTTGCGGCCTCACGCACGGTATTCCCACGGGTGTCGCCTTACCTTTGCCCGGGACCGTTTGCGTCTTTTGGCACACGTATATGATAGTGTCGCTAGCACCCATATGATAAGGAGCCCGGGCTGACATGGCTAGTCGTAAACCCAAAGTGGCACAGACTTACAGGGACAGGCATCCATGACCCAGCATCGAACGTGTCGGTCATCAGCGAGTGAATCCAGGCTGTAGCACTGGGCTAGCAGGACTCCGGTGAACCGTGCTGTAGCGGGCTAACAGGACTCCGGTATTCATCGCGTGACATTTCCCCGAAGGGACAGACACAGGAACGAAGAAGGACACATGCCGGCCAGCCTAAGTGTTCCGGAGCAGTAGCAAGCTACCATGGCTCAGTGGAAACACTAGGAGACATTTCCCGGTAAGGGAGGCTACTAAAGATAAACAACTAGATGGTCAGATCCCACACATACCAAGCATTTCAATAACATACACACAATATGCTCGATATGTGCAATACAACATGGCATCACAACATGACTCTATGACTCAAGTAATCTATTCAATAGGCTCCGAGGAGCGAGATATTACAAACATGGGTCTCATGACCCAACATTCAGAGCATACAAATCAAGCACAAGCGGAAGCTATCATGTCTGAGTACAGACATCTATAAATGAAAAAGGCTGAGAAGCCTGACTATCTACCAAATCCTGCCGAGGCACAAGATCGTAGCTGAGGTAACAAGCTAAACGTCGAAGACCACGCGGAAATACTAGTGAGACTGAAGTCTCTCTGCAAAAACATAAAATAGGCAAACGTGAGTACAAATGTACCCAGCAAGACTTACATCAGAACTATCTACATATGCATCATTATCAACAAAGGGATGGTGGGGTTTAACTGCAGCAAGCCAGCTTTGACTCGGTGGCTATCCTGAACTACGACTGCGAGTAACCTTTTTGAGGTGGCGCACACGAGTCCACATATTCACCATATCAATACACCACTATGGATCCGCTCCCGTCTCCCTACGAGAACGCCATCCATAGCACTCACGCTTATCTTGCGTATTTTAGAGTATCCACTTTCACTTGTCTATGAACTGATATAAGCAACCCAGAAGTCCTTTTCCGCGGACACGGCTATTCGAATAGATTAGGTTAACCCTGCAGGGGTGTACTTCTTCACACACGCTCTCACCACTTACCGCCGTTTACACGACATGTACTCGGCAACCTTCAAGCGGAAGCCCAACGTGGGTGTCGGCCACGACCTACCTAATCACCTAAGTCTCTAGTCCAGGTTTATCGCCTATTCGGGTTCCATCCATGAGGAGATCCGGCCGGAGTTTCGCTCACAGCCCCAAACGATGTGAACAGGGTTCCCGAGACACCAAACGGGCGCCCGGTACACCGTGCCACGTGCCTACCGCATCATAGCCCACCCCTACGGTCAGCGCTGCCCACGGCCTCCAGCATACTACAAACACCAGAAACTATTTGCAACTCCTGGACAGAGGACAAGGGTGATCAAGAAGCCGAGAGGGTCCATTGGTTTCGGGCCCAATGCGTGGTAGTAGCTGAATCATGGATCACAAACACAGAACTCAGTTCCTGAGGACGGCTGCAATGAGACAACCCACCATGTACTCCTACATGGCCTCTCACCGCTACCTTTACCAAATCGTGTTCACACACTTAGCTCACACACAGTAGGACAGGTTCACACGCCTCTGATTCATCCCCGATGAATCAGACCTGACTCAACTCTAAGCAATAGCAGGCATGACAAACAAACATGAATGAGTAGGCACATCAGGGCTCAAACAACTCCTACTCATGCTAGTGGGTTTCATCTATTTACTGTGGCAATGACAGGTCATGCAAAGGACAAAGGGGTTCAACTACCGCAGCAAGTAACAGATGAATCGGTGTTGTCCTAATGCAGTAAAAGAGAGCAGGAGCGAGAGAGTAGGATTGTATCGGAATGAACAAGGGGGTTTTGCTTGCCTGGCACTTTTGAAGATAACATTGAGTCTTCATCAGTGTCAACGATCACATCATCGGTATCACGTCTATCGAGAGGGGACAAATACCGGCAACACAGAAGGGAACACAATCAATGCAATGAACAATATGATGCATGATCATGACATGGCAAAATGAATGTGTTTTGAGCCAATGCAACTAGCAACAGATTAAATGAAGTTGGTTTGAATACAAGATTCAAATTCAAACTCCATATGTGATTATTTAAATGCCCTTTATTTGATTTGTGCTAAACAGCAGCTATAAGTTGTTCTAACATGCATGAAAATGGTACAGATGGATTCCTTGAATTTTTCTGATAATTTTTGATATATAAATTATTTAATTTGGAGTTACGGTTAATTTTCTATGAATTTTAGAAGTTTATATTCATTTTCTGGAATTTCAGAATTAAATTAAATCCAAAAAACATTACTGCGTCAGCATGACGTTGGCATGACGTCAGCAAGTCAACAGGGGCCGGCTCGGGTCAAACCTGACGTGTGGGGTCCACACAGTGACACAGGGGCTAATCCCGCGTTGACTCGGGCTTTGACCCGCTACGGGGCCCGCTGTCAGTGTCACAGGGTTAGTTAGCAGGGTCATTAGCCCCTAACGACGACGCCACGTCAGCACGCCGGAGACCAGCCGACGGCGACCACAGAACACGGCGGGGCACGCCGGACTTGCGCTAGAGGCGTCAGTTTGGCGCGCTGAGGGCACCAGGGGATGGCCCTTGCTCCCGCGCATCCAGAGGACCGAGTGGGAGGTCGTGGGGTCGCCGGAACTCATGCCGGCGACGAGCTTTGGCGGTGATGGTGTTCGGTGGTGCTCGGGCGCGTCGCTACGGTGCATCAGTGAGCAAATGGAGAGGCTGGGCAGCACCTGCTAGACATGGGGAGCACTAAGAGCAGCTCAGTGAGGCCAGGGGAGCACGGAGGCTATGCGTGCAGCAGCAATGGCGGAGGTGGCTTCGGTGCTCGTGGGGAACGGCGCTACGGCACGGAGGGGAGCATGCTGAGTTAGGGGAGAGGGTCAGTGACTCACGGCGATGACGAGGGGACGCTCGGCGAGGTCGGGGACGGTCCGGAGCCGGCAAATTTGACGAAGATGGCCGGCGGTCCCGAGGTTGAAGAAGGCATCGAGGGCGGTGTTGTGGCACGTCCGGGGCCTCGTGGCTCGTTGAGGAGGTAGAGGGAGGACCGGCGGAGCTTCCTGGGGCGTCGGTGAGCCGTGGGGTGGCCGGTAGCCACGGTGGCTCTCGTCGGTGGCGGCGGCTCCGTTCGGTCGCGGGAGGGGAAACAGAGGAGCGAGGGGGAGGGAGGTCCAGAGAGCGAGGGAGAAGTGAGAGGTGGTCGGGGCTGCGTGGCGTCGCGGGAGGGACCAGGGAAGGAGGAGGCAGCCAGGCAGGGAGGAGGTGGCCTCCTCGGCCGCGCGCGTGCGAGCACGCAGCTGCTCCCACTGGCAAGAGGAAGACGACAGGGGGGGAGTAGCGGTGGCGGGCTGGGCCGACTGGGCCGGTTCTGGTGGGCTGCACGGGTGAGGCCAGGTAAGTCCTTCTCTCTCTCTCTTTTATTTTTTTCTTCTGTTTTGTTTTATTTAATTTCGTTTTGCCACTGTTTTGAATTTTAAACAAATTCAAACAATGCCAAAAACTCCTCTGAATAATTTTATTTGGCTAGATGGACTTTTCCAAAAGCTCATAAAATATTTCAGGGGTATTTGAAATTATATTCTAATTATATGAATATAATTCAAATTCAAATAGCTAATGATTTAAATTCAAAGTCCCAAAAATAAATCCTTAAAAATGTTCAATATTTTGGTTGGGACCAGAACCCTTACCAAAAATTATCAAACATTTAAGAAGAGCCTTTTGGAGCAATGAATGAGATTTCTAGGGTTTTTGCCCCTCTTTTATTTAGGGTTTTGAGGCTTCCAATATTCCTCAATTCAAGTTTCAAAAATATAGACATGATGCACACATGAAGCTAGGCTAGAGCAATGCTAGAAGCTAGGGATGTGACAATCCTACATCCAGCTGTATCCATCCTTCAACACATAACCAAGAAACGTTCGGAAATCATTTACCTCAACCTTCGAAAAGCATCCGTTATATGAGTTATGGGAATACTCCCGAACTCCCGCCCCAGTACTGGGTGGCGTCGAGGTTATCTCACCAACAACTGCATGAAAGAGAATTTCGATTTCTGCGAAACTCAGGTATTCCAAAATCTCAACGATAAAATTGTGATGACAACACCTCGGAGCTCAACTCCCCGGGACACTGCCACAACCCCTAAATGTCAGGAGGCACCAGGAACAATGTTCTCATCACAAAACCATCGGAACACTTCCAAGATGCCCGTGTGAACCTAATTTTTTTCATGAAATTTGAGGAGAGAAGAGTCAAAACTCTATGTCAGGAGGCCTAACTAGAGCGACAAAGGGACTGAGGAGTAAAAAGAATCCTACTCTCCGATATATATAATCCTAAGACTCAAAACATTTTGTTCTAGACTCAACAACGCCAGCGATTCGATCAAGCAGGGGGCTCCTAAGTCGGGGAAGGCTTTGATACCAACTTATAACACCCATGATGCGGCTATATCTCCCACGTGTCAGAGCACGACTTAGAGAGATAACCGCATAGTAGGCATGTCGCAAGAGGGGTGATCTTTACACATCCCATGTACTGAATAAGAAAGGGATAAAGAGTTGGCTTACGATCGCCACTTCACACAATACATAAGTATAGCATTACATCATCCAGAATACAATCAAGGTCCGACTACGGAACCAAAATAAAGAAAGACCACCCCTAATGCAAAAGATCCCCGGTCGCCCTGACTGGGCTCCACTACTGATCAACTGGAAAATGAAACAACACAACAAACACGATCTTCTTCGAGCTCCTCCTCGAGCTCGGCTGTGTCTCCTGCACTGGTATCATCGGCACCTAAAACTAGTTTTGGAAGTAATCTATGAGTCGCGGGGACTCATCAATCTCACACCCTCGTGATCAAGACTATTTAAGCTTAATGGTAGGAAAGGGTAGTGAGGTGGAGCTGCAGCACTAAGCATATATGGTGGCTAACTTATGCAAATAAGAGCGAGAAGAGAAGCAAAGCACGGTCATGAACTACAAGTGATCAAGAAGTGATCCTGAAACTACTTACGTTCAAGCATAACACAAGAACCGTGTTCACTTCCCGGACTCCGCCGGAAAGAGACCATCACGGCTACACACGCGGTTGATGCATTTTAATTAAGTTAAGTTTCAAGTTTTATACAACTAGATATTAACAAATTCCCATCTTCCCATAACCGCGAGCACGGCTTTAGAAAGTTCAAAACCCTGCAGGGGTGTCCCAACTTAGCCCATCACAAGCTCTCATGGTCAACGAAGGATATTCCTTCTCCCAGGAAGACCCGATCAGACTCAGAATCCTGGTTACAAGACATCTCGACAATGGTAAAACAAGACCAGCAAAGCTGCCCGAATGTGCCGACAAATCCCGATAGGAGCTGCACATATCTTGTTCTCAGGGCACACCGGATTGTCCAAGATTCCGGTAGGCCAACCCAGAGTTGCCCCTGGTGTTCACCGGCTACTGACAGGTTGGACCAACACTCAGAGGAGCACTGGCCCGGGGGTTTAAAATAAAGATGACCCTTGAGTCTGCAGAACCCAAGGGAAAAAGGCTGAGGTGGCAAATGGTAAAACCAAGGTTGGGCCTTGCTGGAGGAGTTTTATTCAAGGCGAACTGTCAAGGGGTTCCCATTGTAACCCAATCGCGCAAGGAACACAAAATCAAGGAACATAACACCGGTATGACGGAAACTAGGGCGGCAAGAGTGGAACAAAACACCAGGCATAAGGCCGAGCCTTCCACCCTTTACCAAGTATATAGATGCATTAAAGTAAACAAGATATAATAATGATATCCCAACAATAATCATGTTCCAACAAGGAACAAACTTCATCTTCACCTGCAACTAGCAACACTATAAGAGGGGCTGAGCAAAGTGGTAACATAGCCAAACAACGGTTTGCTAGGACAAGGTGGGTTAGAGGCTTGACATGGCAATATGGGAGGCATGATATAGCAAGTGGTAGGTATAGCGGCATAGCAAAAGAGAGCACAACCAAAGAGCACAACCGAAGATAAAGTAGCACATACCCCATCGGTTGAGCACTTGATGAACACCCACCCGAGATGTTCC
Organism: Triticum aestivum; assembly: GCF_018294505.1. Taxonomy (NCBI): domain Eukaryota; kingdom Viridiplantae; phylum Streptophyta; class Magnoliopsida; order Poales; family Poaceae; genus Triticum; species Triticum aestivum. The sequence continues at coordinate 482,882,267 of NC_057797.1, forward strand.
GGCATTGTAGACACGCAACGCATGACCTTCTTTGGGCAGTCGTCACACGTAATGAGTGGCAATGGTGCGCCGATGAGCTTTTGGGCCAGCACCGAGCCCGACCGACCGCCATTCATGTATCTGCCGGCGAATTGCCGACGGTGTAGATCTGAGTGGCTAGAGGAGGAGTTAGTACCTGCATGCGGCCTTGCGGCCTTGCCGGGGCCTTCCGGCCCGGTGCCCGGCCAGTCCATGGCGCGGCGTGGCCTCCCACAACCGGGCGAGCTCAAGCCCAACCGGATCCGCTCCAAATCTGGCCGCCGGGTGCGCAAAACACGTAGTCGTGGTTGGGTAGCTCCGGGGCGTCGAGGGAAAGGGGGCTGAGCGAGAGCGCGTCCGAGCTACACATGCTGGAGTTGGCCTAGCGGCGTGGCGGACCAACCGTGTGGGGTTGCCAAGTGGCTTTGCTCATGTGGGGGACAGAAGCCATCCCGCGCGGGCGCTAGGTCTGACAAGACGGCCTTGTCGTCAGTGTGTGACCTCTGTGGCAACCGTCCGCTCCCCACTAGCCTCTTCGTTGACATGTGGTACCATTCCCACATGTTAGTGAGACGACGGCTAGTCCTTTTGTAAAATTTCCGAACGGATGTCTATGTAGGCCGGGGCACCCCTTCGTGTACCATGGCAACCGTCCACTGGCTCTTCGCCTTTCCCTCTCGATTTGGAACTGTTGTCGCACGCTCTTCCTCCCTCCTCCATTTGCCTTCGCCCTTCCTTCCTCCATTGTTCGATCGTCTTCTCCATGGACGAAACATACCGGAAACGACCCCGTTATTCTTGCCCCGATCTGAATGATGATGTGGTGGAGGAACTCATTGATCGGTGCGACGTCATCACCTCGGTTAGCATGGCAGGTTCGTTCAAGACCATTCTCGACTCAACTAATAACGTCATTACAACGAACCCAAGGGTCCAGGAGCGGTTTGATCTCCCCTATCTTCTTCACCGTGACCCTGCTCACTAGCGCGCGGACGACAGAGGCCTCGCCTTGTGCAAGTTGGTGCCGCTTGATAATGATACATGTGATGTTAAGATGCCATCGCTTGAGGGTAAGGCTTGGGTAGGCGCAAATGGAGATTGGGTTGTTTATATTGTGTCCAACTGTGAGTGGGAACTTGTGAATGTGTACACTCGTCACCGGGTTCCACTTCCAAAAATCTCAGACTGCCCAGAGGTTGAGCACACCGGTTATGACCATACTTTCAACTACTGTCATGGTGACTGTCGCCTACAGAAGAAAGCAATTTGTCAAGTTCCCGGCCACTCTAATGGTATATGTAGTTGTTTCTATCTTCGACAAGCTTGTTGCCTTCCTTCATAGTTCGACTGGATGGGTATTGCTCAAAAATCAGTTTCTATACAAGGATGAGTACTGTGATGCAATTCAATACGAGGGTCTTGTGTTTGCTGCCACCACTCGTGGCATTGTTTTTGCATGGGATCCTCGTAGTTTCGGTACATTTGTCTTCCACCGTAATTATAATTATTTCATCCACATGGATGCGGGTTAGCTAGTTTCCCTTTACTAATTAACCTTCTTGTGTTTCCAAGGTTCTGTGAACATTCCACCACCTATACTTGAAAAGTTTTATTACCAAGGGGAAGATGACGACGATGATGATCACGAGCATGAGGACCCATATACTCAGTGGAGCCTGGCAACTTATTCCGATGGATAACCTCTTCTTGTCTGTATACAGGGCACCGCTGATGTGACTAAGGAAGTAGGTGTTGTCTCCCATGGTCGCATTCTCCGGACCTATTCCAACATCCGTTGCAGGGTATTCGGGATGGATACTACTGTGCTAGCGCCAACACCTTCTCCCTGGTTTAGTATTGATACTCCTGGAGGAAACTCGCTCTTCCTTGGACAAAACTATCCAATCATGGTGAAAGGCGATCCAGCTGCTGTTGAAACAACATTATACCATTTATGAGAAGCAATTGTATCTATACCTCGGACATTGCTATGCTTCCCTACCGTGGCTATCACAATATGGGTCATGAAATAGTCCACTTCAGCCTGGATGATCAGTCTTGCGTTGGTCTCGAGATTGACAGTAGCTGGCCCTTCCGAGACAAACTCTTCTAGTTCAAAGCAAGCGTTTCCAATGCCGAGGAGTGGTTGAGATGAAGTTCATTTCATTACTTGTTATTTGTTGTGTGATGAAAACTTTAGTATTTACTAGAATGTTTTGTTGGAACTAATCTATAATCCAACATGTATCCTCGTTGTCGTTGTGTGTTGATGACTTGTAGTATGTAATGAATGGTACATTTGCATATGCATGTCATAAACTCAATTTATAAATGGTTTTCGACTCACTGCTTGGAGTGTTAGTGCCGTAGTAGTATAGCCAGCATCTGTAGTAGTATGAAGTTGCCACATCACATAGAGCCAACCAATAGTTAGGTGTCGCACGGAGGCCGAGAAATATGGTGATAGCGTGACTGCGTGAGGTGGGCTTGTACGTAGTTTGATGTATGCACATGGCTTGCCGTGTTTCCTACTGCTCCGGTCTGCCTCCTTTTGCCGACACGTGGGACATCCAGCATCCAGGTCATGTCATGCAAGAAAATGGAGTGCTAGTTGAAGCCACGTGATGTGCATCTTGGGTTAAACTATAAATAGAATCTTAGTACTCTTGAGTAACTCCAAAAGTGGCCACAGAAGATCTTTATTGGATTTGTTTTTCATCACTAGCATGTCGAGGTGAAAGATGTGCAGGTTCAGTGGGTCCTCTTGCGTTTTCACTGACATGTGGGACCGCATGTGAGCAAACAAACGATGGGCTCCGCGCGTCTGCTGGCTGGCTGAGAAGAGAGATAGAGGAGGGCTGAGCACAGACTCCAGGAAATTTGTTGTACATAACCAGCACCTCGATATAGGCTCGATATAGTGGGGTGGCATGGGCCATAACTAGAATTCACGTCTAGCAGTACGTCACACGCCACCCACACAAATCCCATCCGACACCAATTTTCTTGGAGTCCGTGCTACAACCATCTCTTATCCCTCTTGTTTTCTCAGCCATCGCGCGCTGGGCTGAGTGGGGGTTTGCCGATAGTCGGTTTTCTCAACTGCGGTCCCACTTGTAAGTGAAAATGCAACACATCATGCATTCCCCCTTGAGCGGCGTGCCGGACCAACCGTGTGGGTAGCGGGGTGCAACGCGAACACGTCAAGCTTTTCCTTTTGAACTTGTAACTTGTAAAATTTGGTTCTGCTCCATGGCGCGACTGATAGATAGAAATAATGATTTTCCGTAGAGTAATGAGAAGTTAGGTTCTGGCGCGGTTCATGCATGGAGTACGTACAAAAATTTTGAAGTTGAAGAGAATGGTAAGATAATTACTAGTAGTACCATATACTACTACATGGATTTGACGGAAAGATAAAGATACATACAGATCCATCAACGACATCCTCACGCCCTAGTGTGCCGGGTCACCAACCAACATGTGAGGAGCAGCGGTGTTGGCGGCGAGCTCAATGTGCTTCTGAACAATGTCGTCCAAGGTTGCCCTGCGGGTCAAGAAGGCCAGCGACCTATCGTCCTCCTCTGGCACGTAGTAGTCCTTGTGGATGATTTGCGCGTAGACATGGGTGATTATGTCGACAGTGTCTTGCTGCGCCAGGTGCTGCGTGGCGAGTGCGACCTCGATATGGACATTCTCCGGCGCGACGACGGGCAGTCGCAGGGCCACCCGTGTGTCGAAGAGGTTGTCACCATAGAGGCTGTTGAGGGTGGCGGGCATCGCAGAGCCTGGGCGCGTGGGCTGGAGGCGTACGTCAAGGTCGCCCGCGAGTTTCTTGACGATGGTGAACTTGTCGAGGAAGCCAACGAGGACCTTGTCGAACAAGGAGACGAAGCTGTCGTCCAAGTGGCCTCTCACCCTGGCGGCCTCAAGCACGACCTGGAGACGTTCCTCGGTGCCGGGCCGCAGGCCGGCGTCGTGGACCATATGGCACAGCTGGCTGATGCTCGCGCTCATCGCCTCCATGGGTCTAGCTTCTAGTCAACTGATGTTGCGATTGGAGTGATCACTCTTGCCCTTGGTTAGGGTGCGTAGGTGCGTAGGATTTTGTAGATTGGACTGGCGGGGAGCCTTTATATGAGAAGTGCAGATTGCGTTGAACTCACGTGCGTGTTGGCCATCTACTCCTTGGCCCTCTACTGCACCTGCCTTTGGCTGTATGACAGGCGGGCCGGCCACCTATTGGGCCCACGTGTCATACAACCAAAGGCAGGTGCAGTAAGTCAATGAAGCTGCGTCCCCCTCTGTGCCGGTGCAGTATAGTCATCTCACCGGACCTCTAGTTGGGGCCAAACAAGAGAACTTTGATGTTTACTGGTTTATTGGTCCCCTTTGCATTTTGCGCCAAGTTTTAACCTTTGATTTAACTAATAAAATGTTAATGCATGTAACCAAAAATGTTGTGTAATCCCAAAACACTTAGGCACGGTACATTAACTCCCTCCTCATTTCTTATTTCGTGACATATCAGCCAATGAGAGATGTGGGTCGTGCATGCTTTCAATGACTTGAGACTACCAAACATGACATGCAGTGGTTAGTTCATTGCATGTAATCCTATCAATTAGCAAAAAGACATTAAGTTCTCTCGCCGGTAGGAATAAAACAATACACCATGTATTTATTTATAGAGGGAGTAGTACATTTTTTGTGACATGCATTACTAGATATTGCTAGTCAAATACTAAATCCAGATGGACGTGGTAGTACTACTAAATCCAGATGGTGGTGCTAGTACTAATAGTAGTACTACCAATGTACTAGTAGCACTGTACTACCCATTGGTCAAATTATTACGTGCTGCTCCTCACAGTGAAGTGACAAGACCCTGCGCCGGAGATGACACCAGAGTATAGGTGTCGTGTTCAGCATACCATAGTCAGCCTCACCGTCTGTAGTCACTATCATCATGGCTGTAGAGCTAGCCTGCTTACAACTAGCCATGTACGACATAATTTCCCATGCATAGATGCCCGTGCATTGCACGGAACACCAAGATTTGGGGCGGACGGCGCCGGCAGTGGCCATCGCGCCAGATTTTTCCCATGGCCTTCTAGATGTGGTGGGGAGGAGATAAGGCTGATTGTGAGAGACAAGGAGTTGTTTGTTAATAGGGAACAAGTGCGGGCATCTTTTTGCAAAACTAGAGACGTTTGGTGTGTATGCGTCAGATCTAGATCCGATGACTATTGGTGAAAGATGGCAGGCACAACATCATCACCAACTCAGGACCTCTTTGATTCGCAGGATTTTGAAAACGCAGGAATAGGACACGGCAATATTACAAGTTTCAAACTGATATTACAAATGTTAGGAGTAATGACGTACCTACGAAGAGGGAATTACTAGGAAGTTTACGTAAGAACTTTCGTTACTTTAGGTGGATGCAGCATTATCGTACAAACTAAAATCCACCGCCCTAACAAGTCACTAATGGGCAAATAAAGTTTTGAGTCTTTGGCCACTTGATGTTTCAAAAACAAATTCAGCTTCTGCGGAGACTTTGTCATTTAGGCTTAGACGCTTGCGGTGATCAGCACACCATTCATTGTTGTGCTAGAGAATCCATACCTCATTAGCTTGAGCACACTTGCCTCCAGTAGAATGAACCTGGCCAATTTAATCTTAGATGTGCTGCCTCAGTAGTCGATCAAATCAATTTCTGTAAGATGGAGATCAAGGCATTCGATGAGATTATTATAGTGCAACACATTTTTCACTTTTGGGTCTTTTTTTATCTGCAAAAGAAGAGAACATATTAGAGCAACTGGCTATATAAGATTGCCGTGTCATCAAGAGGTACCAATATCATTCGCTCATACGATAGGGTTGGCTGGCTAGTGATATTTTTTCACTCACTCACTCACTCTCTCTCTCTCTCTCTCTCCTCTCATTTACCTAGGAGCACGTGAAGAGCTTGGGCATTTTTTGCCTTCCACTATGTGGCCGGTGCCATATTTCTCAAAAGTATGCCACATAATACGCATTAATGTCAAATCAAAAGATTTTGGCACCGCTCTCGCAATGTAAGAGAGTTGGCACTGCTGTGCACACAGACCCACATGTATAAACAAATCAATCAAACCAACTACACCCGCCTCTCACTCTCCCAAACAAGTGTTTTTTGCCTCAGTCCTCTCTCTCACACGCAAGTGTTTTTTCATTGCGTGAGTTAATTTGGCACCAGAGCAAAGTAGGTGATCCAGATTAGGGCACCAGGTGAGCAATGGAGGGGCATCGATGCCAAATGCATCACAAGTTAATTTGGCACGTGTTCTGGCCTACATAGTGGAGGGCCGTTATAGCCCACTTTTGTACTACCTCGTATTTAGTGTAAAATTTTGACCATAGATTTACCTAATAAAATGCCAATGCATGTCACCAAAAATTATAACATTTGAAATCATGTTCAAATACGAATCCAACGATATATTTTTTAGTGACATGCATTAACATTTTGTCAGTTAAATCTATGGTCAAATTTTGATACTATAAAATAGGAAGAGTAAACCAGGACGGAGGTAGTACTTGCTCTTAGGGTAACCATAGAGTTACTAGTTTAAGTTACTTTCCACTATGACTAGCCTAGGCTACTATAGTAGTACAACAAAAAAAGGATGCAGGTGATCATGTGAGAAAAAAATACTAAATTTTTTTCTTTCGGTGCAATGCTTAGATGCAATTTTGAACACTACACTTGTCATCGTAATTTGGGAAAATTACGAAAAAATTGAGCTACGTTGTGATTACCATTTACTAATAGGAAAGAAGTTTCACCTTGATGAGTAGCTTCTCCGTGCACGGAAAGCATGTAAGGAATCCAACAACTTGATCCAGATTGGGGTCGATAGATTTTATTGCCAAGATCTTCACTATGCGCATAGACTGGGTCAAGCTTGTGGGAATCATTTTCTAGAAGACGGTCGTAAATAAATCAAGATGAATTTCAAGAAGACGGAGAAGAAGATGATTCCTGTACCTGAATGATTACGATCCAATAAAGAGGTTGGAGAATTTGGCAGATGAGTACACCAACACTGCCAATTTCGGTGCGTCAATGACCCTGATTTTTGTCGGACCTTCTAGATCAGATACAAGCAATCTCTCGAGAAAAGGCACATTCTCAATGACCATAACGTGGAACAACTGGAGTGATCTCTTCCCAATTGATGTCTTGTTGCGGGCCAACAAGACACAAAAATCCATCGGAGATTCGTCGAGGCGATGTGGAGGCTAATGAACCCTTGGATCTGCTCAAGATGAAGGTACTCGAGCGTAGTACAGCTGCGGAGCAGGTGCTCCGTAGCCTGCTTTCAGATGCCAACGGCGAAGAGGTCGAGCTGCTTGAGTTGAGGGAGAAGAAGGGCGGGCGCGCCATTAATCTGGGGAAGATAGCAGGAGCTGAAGCTGGCGCAGCACAGCATTGGCGTGAGGCGGAGCGCGGACGGCGACAGAGAGCGACATCGTCCAGCTTCAAAGCTGAGCTCCTCGAGCTGATCTAGGGCGGGGATAAGAACCACTTGTCGAACTTGGCTTGGACCTTGCATTTGGTACTGAGCATGCGGATGTCAAGGCGTCTGGCTGGCCCAGGGTGCGGTGAAAGGATCTTGGAGACTACGGCCATGTGTTTGCAATCCCCATTGCAGAGGGAGCTATCGACGGTGAGGTTGAGGGGGATGCGGCTCCAGAGGGGGCGCCACTACCGGGAGAGCAGGGCGGTCCACACGGCAGATTTGGTGGGGAGGAGGCCGACGATGACGAGCAGCATGTCATCGGGGAGGCTGCTGATGAAGTCCAGGCTTGCCGGATGCGGTTTTGGCTCGAGCCGCCTCCGCTTGTTGGCTGCCTCGCCGTCCATCTCAACCGGCGGCGACACTGGTGTACACGTGTGTTGGTCTGTGTTGTGTGCTGGCCTGCTGGGTGATACGTCTCCAATGTATCTGTCAGTGTTCTGGGAACGGGGGTCCCTACACTTGCCAGCCTGCGGCCCACGTCCTGGTTCTGCTAGCAGGCCTGTGCGGTTCATCTTCATCAACAAAGGAATCAAGACCCTCGTGAGGGGACAAGCCTCGCAAGGCGGATGATGCAAGACCTCCTCAGGAGCGGCCTCACCAGGCTGGCTTGTGAGGGGCGGAGAGTTAAAGGTCAGGCAAACCTCGTGAGGTTCGCGTGATGTAAGCCTTGACGATCGAGACCAGGCGGGCGCCAGCGCGCAACGTCCTTGTTTCCTCTTTGGTGCTAAGGGGGCAAGCGCATGCGCGGAGTATCGAGGCATCAAGCAAAGGTCTCCATATTGGTGCAACAAGACCAAGACCAGAAGGGCGGCAAGACGGAGGTCACCGTGGAGCCCAAGACGGCGTCACCACCAGAGCCTTTGGCAGGCGAAGACTGCTTTTGTTAGGATAGCTTGTACTAGCTGTCCTCTTTCAAATTGGCCGTTGTTGGCTCCCTTCTCGCTCAATATTTGGGGAGAGGACCAAGGCCACTATAAATAGAACTAGCCTCCGCCGTAACTAGGAGGAGGAGAGATCAGAGATTAGAGCCACCACATCCTTGGCCACCAAGCACAAGAACACCTCAACCTCAGGAGGCTGTTCTTCCCCTTGTACTGTTCATCATCAACCCAAGAGGCAATCCACCACCACCACACTGGAGTAGGGTATTACACCACAACGGTGGCCCGAACTGGTATAAATCTTGTGTCCTTTGTGTTGCGAGTTCGTCGAGCCAGTTTGTGAGATCTTAGCTAAGTTAGGACGTGGATCGAT
>NC_057797.1:482891316-482909835 GCF_018294505.1 Triticum aestivum
GTGCACCCTAGTGTTTGAACCTTAAGGGTTTTGCCGGGACCCGTGATCCGACATTTGGCGCATCAGGTAGGGGTGCGCCGGAGTCTTCCTTCCGTCGACTCGCGCTCCACCATCTCCATGCCCACTCCCCATGGAGGGCGCCCCTCCAGCTGGATCTACCGGTGCTCACGGCGGTGCTCGAGGGCTCCGAGCCCTTGCCCCCGCCTTGCGACGGGTGTAGTGGCCACCCAAGTTCAAGCCAGAGATGCCGCCGTGATACGACGGCGTTGCGGACCCGTTGGCTTTCCTGCTAGCATACGAGGAGGCCGTCCTGGAAGCCGGGGGTGACGACAAGATCATGGCCAACTGGTTCCCAATGGCCCTTGCAGGCGTGCCGCGCGCCTGGCTCCTCCACTTGCCGGAGTCTTCTGTCGCCACCTGGGAGGAGCTGCGCAACCTCTTCATCACTCGCTTCGGGGAACCGGCAGCCCCCGTCGTCGCAGCTCTTCTCGGTGGTTCGCAAGCACCACCCTCAGATCGGCATGTCAAGCCATACCTTCGCCAGATTGGTGCCGCTTCCAAGCGCCCGGGGGCTCCGCCGGGCTGGGCCGCGCCTGAGGCCGACCTCACCTTCGACTCGCAGGATCATCCCGCCTCCACCGTCGGCTCGGCTGTGCTCCCGATGTTGTGCACACCCACCATCTGCCACGTATCCATCACCAAGACGCTCGTCGACGGCGGCGCCGACCTCAATGTGCTCTCCGTCAAGGCCTTCAGCCTCCTTCACGTGTTGTTCTAGCGGCTCCACCCCAGCAAGCCCTTCTCGGTGGTCGGCGGAGGCCCCGCCCGCTCCCTAGAGTAGATCCGCCTCCCCGTGACCTTCGGCACGCGCGACAACTACTGCACCAAGTTCATCGACTTCGACATCGCCCGCATTGGCCTCCCGTACAACACCATCCTCGGGTACCCAGCTCTGGCCCAGTTCATGGTAGCAACCCATCCTTCTTACAATCTCATGAAGATGCCAGGGAGCCAGGGTGTCCTCACCATCAAGGGGGACGCCAAGGAGGCCCTAGCGGAGCTCAAGCTTGCCCTCAAGGCTGCCACGACAACACGACCCGCCGACACAGATACCTCCAAGGCCAAGGGAGCCGCACCAACCAAGAAGAAGCAGTTCTTCACTTAGGACAAGGCAGAACCCAAGTAGGTGTTGGTCGAGGAGGACGGGTCCTCAGGGGCAACCTTTACCATAGGCGCCAAGCTCGAGCCTGCTCAGGAGGAGTCACTAGTGAAGTTTTTGCATGCAAACAAGGGAGTGTTCGTCTGGGAGCCCAATCAGCTGGTAGGGGTCCCAAGAGTGGTAATAGAGCACCACCTGAAGGTGTGCCCCAATGTACGCCCCGTGAAGCAGAAGGCAAGGCGGCTGTCCACGGAGAAGCAAACTTTCATCGTCCAAGAAACCCGCAACTTGGAGGCTGCGGGTGTCATTCGCGAGGTTTGGTACCCCGAATGGCTGGCGAACCTCGTCGCCGTCCCCAAGAAAGGCGGGAAGGAGTGGATGTGCGTCGACTTCACCAACCTCAACAAGGCCTGCCCCCAAGATCCGTTCCCGCTTCCACGCATCGACCAGATTGTCGACTCCACCGCCGAGTGTGACTTTCTATGCTTCCTCGATGCGTTCTCAGGATATCACCAGATCAAGATGGCGGTAGAATATGTGGATAAGACGGCTTTCCTGACCCCGTGTGGGGTGTACTGCTACACTTGCATGCCGTTTGGGCTGCGGAACACGGGCGCAACCTCCAGCGGCTCATGCACATCGCCTTAGGGCGGTAGCTCGGGAAAAACGATGAAGCCTACGTCGACGACATCATGGTGAAGTCTCGGGAGGCGGGGGCCTTGATCTAAGACCTAGAGGAGACCTTTGAAAGCCTTCGCCAGGTGGACTTGTGACTCAACCCGGAGAAATGCGTGTTCGGCATCCCTTCCGGCAAGCTGCTGGGTTTCCTAGTGTCCCACAGGGGGATTGAGGCCAACCGAGAGAAGTTCAAGGCCATTGAAGACATGAGTCCACCACAGACCCTCAAGGAAATGCAGAAGTTGGCTGGTCGGGTGACTATGTTGGGGCGCTTCATCTCCAAGCTGGGAGAGCGTGCCCTACCCTTCTTCAAGCTGATGAAAAAGAAGGGCCCGCTCTAGTGGACCCCGGAGGCCGACCAAGCCTTTCAAGACCTGAAGAGATACCTGACCAGCCCTCCAGTGATGGTGGCGCCACGACCTCACGAGCCCCTAGTGCTCTATCTTGCTGCCACCCCATACTCAGCCAGCGTGGCTCTGGTGGCGGTTCGGTAAGAACACCAAGCCAAGGGTGCATCGCGCCATGCCACGCCTCTAGCAGAGACAACGCAAGCCCAGAAGGGCGCCCCAAGTGCCGCAGCAGCAACGGTAGAGGATCAGGCTCGGCAGGACGACGCCCCTAAACTCGCGAAGACTTCGGCAAGCGATCAAGCGTCGGAAGCCCTACCCCTCAGGAGGCACCCCAGCTTTCGGAAGACGCAAATGTCATCAGCGCGCCTACCCTCGTCGAGCACCTGGTATACTTCGTCGGCATGGTGTTACGGGACACAAGAGTGCAGTACCCCATGCCTCAGAAGCTTCTACTCGCGCTCCTAGTGGCCTCATGAAAGTTGTAGCACTACTTCCAGGGCCACCCCATCAAGGTCGTCTCAGCTTACCCATTGGAGAGAGTGCTCAGGAGCCCCAACTATGCCAGAAGAGTCGCTGAATGGAACATCGAGTTGAAAGCATTCCAGTTGGAGTTCAGTACTACCAGGGTCATCAAGGGAGTTGCGTTCGCTGATTTCGTGGCAGAATGGACAGACACCCCGGTGCTTGAAGAAGGCGAAGACTGGTCCCTCTTGCCGGGAAGCGAGGTGCCTGACGGCTGGGTCATGTATTTCGATGGTGCCTTCGTGCGCCACGGCGCGGGGGCTGGAGCAGTACTCATCCCGCCCACTCAGGACAAGCTCTACTACGCTGTGCAGCTCTGCTTCCAGCAGGGCGAGAAGGTCTCCAACAACATTGCAGAATACGAGGGCCTCATAGCCGGCCTGAAGGCTGCGGCGGTGCTGGGGGTGAAGCGTCTCACTATCAGGGGCGACTCACAACTCCTCGTCAACTTCTCCAACAAGGTATACGAGCCAAAGGACGAGCACAGTGAAGCATACCTCGCGGAGGTGCGTAAGATGGAGAAGCAATTTCTGGGCCTGGAGTTGCAGCACGTGCCCCGTGGCACCAACAAGGAAGCAGATGACATAGCTAGAAGAGCATCCAAGCGACAGCCCTAGAAGCCTGGCGTCTTCGAGGAGCGGCTCTTCAAGCCATCAGCAATGCCACCGCTTTCAGGAACAACTCAGCCTCGGGAGGAACTCCCGCAACCACCTGCCTCAAGAGCCCCAGCCCATGGCCCGACCTCAGGAGCACGCCTACTCCTGGCACTCGAGCCCCAGGAGGGATGCTGGACCAAGGAATTCAAGGAATACCTGATGCAAGGGGCGTTGCCGAAGAAGGAGGAGGACGCGGAGCGCGTGGCCCATCAGGCCACAGCATACTGCATCCAGGATGTGAGTTATACAGGAAGCGACCAAATGATGTTTCACTGCATTATATCTCCAGGGAACAGGGGAAAGAGGTGATAGCTGACATACACAGCGGGGACTGTGGGCACACTCATCGTCATGATCCCTCGTCGGCAAGGCATTCCGAGGTGGATTCTACTGGCCTATGGCGCTCAACGACGCGACTGAGCTGGTGAAGTCCTGCGAGGCCTGCCAATTCCATGCCAAGCAGATCCATCAGCCAACTCAGGGCCTCCAGACTATTCCACTCTCGTGGCCATTCACGGTCTGGGGGCTGGATATTCTGGGCCCGTTCCCTCGGGCGCCTGGGGGCTATTGATACCTCTACATCACCATCGACAAGTTCACTAAGTGGCCGGAGGTTGAAGCCGTCCGCGCCATCCCAACTGGCTCTGTGGTCAAGTTCATCAAGGGCCTCGTGGGCCGGTTTGGGGTCCCCAACCGCATCATCACCGATAACAGCTCGCAGTTCACTAGTAATCTCTTCAAGTCATATTGTGCTAACCTTGGAACGCATATCTGCTATGCCTCGGTAGCACACTCGAGGAGCAATGGCCAGGCTGAACGCGCCAACGTGGAGGTCCTGAGAGGCCACAAGACCAGGACCTTCAAGAAGAAGCTCGAAGCCTGCGGCAAGGGCTGGCGCGACGAGCTCCAGTCCGTGCTGTGGTCGATACGCACCACCGTCACCAAGCCAACGGGCGAAACCCCGTTCTTCCTCGTCTACGGAGCAGAAGCAGTCCTCCCTCACGAGGTCAAGCATCGCTCCGCACGGGTCCTGGCGTTTGATGAGACGCAGCACGATGCCACGCGGGGGATGGACCTCGTGCTGGGGGAGGAACATCGCCGCGAGGCTGCACTACGGGGGGCAAGATACCAGCAGGCGCTACAGCGGTACCACTGTTGCAGCGTCCGCTCCAGGACTCTTGAGGTGGGTGACCTCATCCTAAGGAGGGTGCTCTCCAGGGAGGGGCTTCATAAGCTCTCACCCATCTGGGAGGGCCCGTTCAAGGTCGTCCACGTCTCCAGGCCTGGCGCTGCGCGCCTGGAGACGCAGGACGGGGTACCCGTCCAGAACGCCTGGAACATCCAACACCTCCGGAAGTTCTACCCATGAAGAAAGGCCCAGTGCCTGTGAAGAAGGCCCGGTGCCTATGAAGAAGGCCCGGTGCCTGTGAAGAAAGGCCGAGTGCCTGTGAAGCAAGGCCGGTGCCTGTGAAGAAAGGCCCAGTGCCTATGAAGCAAGGCCCCGTGCCTGTGAATAACCGCCGCCCGTGACACTCTCACGTAATAATGAGTGGGGCTGTACACGCCCCGGAGCCTCAAGAGAGCCGCCCTTGGGCCTCGGGGGCTCCCTCCCACTCCGAGTGGTAGCACTTGGCTCCACGCTGGTGAGAAGACGTTGAAGACTAGACTAAGTGTCGGACGCGGATTTTCATTTGCTTTCCGAAGTTGGCTCGCCCCTCTTTTTATTGAAATTTGCTTTCTGGTGTCTCTTGCTCGTCCCGTTTCCTCTGTTTCTACCTTCGCCTCTTTGGTCGACCTGTACTCTGCCTCACGTCCCTCGCGAGGGGGCTGAACAGGTACCTTCATGAGCTTCTTCCCTCTATATTTCCATGAGGCACCCTTGTTCGAGCTCACAAGCTGGCGCACCTCTCCTAGTCCGTGCCCCACGGGTATCGCGATGCGAAGCGCCGAGTCAGAGCCAGCAGCGCCTATGACCAAGCCCCGAGTGAGCCATAAACCTCTTGATGATTTTTTTGCAGTTCCTAAGCACATATCGGGTCAAGGAGGCCTCGATAGGTACTAGGAAGCAAGCGCCTCGTGAAGAGGAGGCCACTCAAAACAAGTCAAGCTAAGTTATCCCTACATAAAACGACGATGTTGTGACATAGCACAGGAACGACAAACATAACATAACAATTCAGGTCATAGTTCGATACATGCCCCTCCGGGGCCCATTCTGGTTTCTTTCTGATGCAGGAAGGAAAAGAAGAACAAAATAGAAGCGGCGCCTACAACGGTCCACGAGGGCAGGGCCCAGCGCCCTCCCGAGCTCAGCTAGACCCCTCCTTGCCCTTCACGGAGGCGCGGCGACGAGACGACCTGCCACTGTCTTCGAAGTGGGCATGGCGGCTGGTCGTAGCCGCCACTGCTAGATCTGTCGCTGGGGGAAGAGCTTCCATAGCCGGATGAGACACGGTCGACACCAAGGGCGGGTTCACCCTCATCCTCGTCGCGGTCGTCGCCAAGGCCGAGAACCTCCTCACCGTCGTTCACCTCGGGGTAGCACCCGACACGGCGACCATCTTCCCCAAACACCCTCACATAGAGGGTCGTGTCGCCGTCGTACCTAAAGTGAAGGGTGCACTGCCTGCCTAGGCCGTGCGCGCGGGCAAACATCTGCCAACCGCGGGCCAGAGCTACATTGCCCGCGGCGGAGACCTCGACCGCGACCCAGGAAGCCCTGCTGCAGCAGCCGTCTGCTTGTAGCAAAAGCCCGCCTAGACCTGAGGCCGGCAGCTCGTCGGCGAAGAAGCACGAGAGCTGAAGCCAGTTGTCGGTCGGGTTCTCTGACCAGACGACGAACTCCGGCAGCATCTCCGCCGAGTGGAAGCATGGCCGGGGAGGCCACGCGACCACGACACATCTCGCTTCATCATTGGGACTGCCACAACTGGAGCGACCCCTGCGCCATGAAGCGGCACCACCACAGCCACGCGGAGCCGCGGCGGGGGTTACAGTGTGCTTGCAGGGACGGCCGCGTCCATGCTTGGGCACCAGAGAGCTGGGCCCCTCGCGAGGGGCCTTCCCCTTCTCGCGAGGGGAAGCAGAGACGCCCACGTCCAATCAACCACGACGCGTCAACCAAGGCCACATGCTATTGGGGCCCGCGGCGCTCCACACTTGCCCTTTGGCTTCGCCTCAAAGCCAAGCCCGATCGCACCTTGGGCCCGGGGGCTACTGTCGGCGTTCTGGGAATGGGGATCCCCAGACTTGCCTGCCTGCGGCCCACGGCGTGGCTCTACTGGTAGGCCTGTGCAGCCCATCTTCATCAACAAGGAATCAATACCCTCGCAAGGCGGATGACGCAAGACCTCCTCAGGAGCGGCCTCACCAGGCTGGCTCGTGAGGGGCGGAGAGTTCAAGGTCAGGCAAACCTCGCGAGGTTCGCGTGACATAAGCCATGACGATCGAGACCAGGTGGGCGCCAGGCAGGCACCAGCGCGCGCAGCATCCTTGTTTCCTCTTTGGTGCTAAGGGGGCAAGCGCAGGTGCGGAGTACCGAGGCATCAAGAAAAGGTTTCCATATTGGTGCAACAAGACCAAGACCAGAAGGACGGCAAGACGAAGGTCACCGTGGAGCCCAAGACGGCGTCACCACCAGAGCATTTGGCAGGCGAAGACTGCTTTTGTCAGGATAGCTTGTACTAGCTGTCCCCTTTCGAATTGGCCATTGTTGGCTACCTTCCCGCTCAATATTTGGGGAGAGGACCAAGGCCACTATAAATAGAACTAGCCTCCGCCATAACTAGGAGGAGGAGAGATCTGAGATTAGAGCCACCACATCCTTGGCCACCAAGCACAAGAACACCTCAACTTCAGGAGGCTATTCTTCCTCTTGTACTGTTCATCATCAGCCCAAGAGGCAATCCACCACCACCACACTGGAGTAGGGTATTACACCACAACGGTGGCCCGAACTAGTATAGATCTTGTGTCCTTTGTGTTGCGAGTTCGTCGAGCCAATTCCTGAGATCTTAGCTAAGTTAGGACGTGGATCGATAGGGGGGAGATCTTCGCGCGCACCCTAGTGTTGGAACCTTAAGGGTTTTGCTGGAACCCGTGATCCGACAGTATCTATAATTTTTGATTGTTCCATGCTATTATATTATTTGTTTTGGATGTTAATGAGCTTATTTATACACTTTTATATTATTTTTGGGAACAACCTACTAACCCAAGGCCCAGTGCAAGTTGCTATTTTTTGCCTATTTCAGTGTATCGCAGAAAAGGAATATCAAACGGAATAAAACCTTCGGGGGAGTTATTTTTGGAACAAACATGATCCAGGGGACTTGGAGCGGACATCAAGCAACCAACGAGGAGGCCACGAGGCAGGAGGGCGCGCCTACCCCCCTGGGCGCGCCCTCCCCCTCGTGGGCCCCTCGTGGCTCCACCGACCTACTTCTTCCTCCTATATATATATATATATTCATATACCCCGAAAACATCCAGGAGCACCACGAAACCCTATTTCCACCGCTGCAACCTTCTGTACCCAAGAGATCCCATCTTGGGGCCTGTTCCGGAGCTCCGCCGGAGGGGGGACCAATCACGGAGGGCCTCTACATCAACTCCATGGCCCCTCCGATGATGTGTGAGTAGTTTACCTCAGACCTTCGGGTCCATAGTTATTATCTAGATGGCTTCTTCTCTCTCTTTGGATCTCAATACAATGTTCTCCTCAATCTTCTTGGAGATCTATTTGATGTAATTCTTTTTGTGGTGTGTTTGTCGAGATCTGATGAATTGTGGGTTTATGATCAAGATTATCTATGAACAATATTTGATTCTTCTCTGAAATCTTTTGTGTACGATTGGTTATCTTTGCAAGTGTCTTTGAATTATCAGTTTGGTTTGGCCTACTAGATTGATCTTTCTTGCAATGGGAGAAGTGCTTAGCTTTGGGTTCAATCTTGCGGTGTCCTTTCCCAGTGACAGTAGGGGCAGCAAGGCACGTATTGTATTGTTACCATCGAGGATAAAAAGATGGGGTTTATATCATATTGCTTGAGTTTATCCCTCTATAGCTATCTTGCCTAATGCATTACTCTGTTCTTATGAACTTAATACTCTAGATGCATGCTAGATAGCGGTCGATGTGTGGAGTAATAGTAGTAGATGCAGAATTATTTCGGTCTACTTGTCACGGACGTGATGCCTATATACATGATCATGCCTAGATATTCTCATAATTATGCACTTTTCTATCAATTGCTCGACAGTAATTTGTTCACCCACCGTATTACTTATGTTATCTCGAGAGAAGCCACTAGTGAAACCTATGGCCCAGGGGTCTATTTTCCGTCATATAAGTTTCCGATCTATTTTACTTTGCAATCTTTACTTTCAATCTATATCATAAAAATACCAAAAATATTTGTCTTATTATTATTATCTCTATCAGATCTCACTCTCGTAAGTGATCATGAAGGGATTGACAACCCCTTTATCGCATTGGTTGCGAGGTTCTTATTTGTTTGTGTAGGTACGAGGGACTTGCGTGTAGTCTCCTACTAGATTGATACCTTGGTTCTCAAAAACTGAGGGAAATACTTCCGCTACTTTGCTGCATCACCCTTTCCTCTTCAAGGGAAAACCAATGCAGTGCTCTAGTTTACTTATTTTCACCCACTACCACATGGGCCAGCACATGAAGATACAGAACACGAGCTGACAAGGCAGCATGTGGACTGGTTGACCAGTTAACTAAACAATACATGGAGCTGTACGCTGACACGGTGAGCGTATAATCCATCGGTATAGAGAGTTAGAGTGAGAGGGGAGGCCCGTGAGAGATAGCAGAGAGAGAGAGAAAGAGCTACTCCCTCCATTCGATAATGTAGTGCCAACATTTTTTTAAAGTCAAACTTTTGAAACTTTGACCAAGTTTATAAAGAAATTACTTATATCTACAATACCAAAGATAAATGATAGTATGAAGTAAGTACATGTTGTGATGAATCTAATTATCATTCCAGATGTAAATGTTTTTCTCCACATATACCTGGTCAAACTTTTCTGAGGTTTGACTTTTCAAAACATCGATATGCTTATGGACGTGAGAGAGTCCCTAACTAGAGAGAGAGAGAGTGAGAGAGAGAGAGAGTGTGTGTGAAATAGAAAGAGTGAGTGAAAAAAGTGTGTGTGCGTGTGTGAAAGAGACATGGACAACACATGATAAAAGTAGAGAAAAGGCGTGTGTGTCTTATGCAAACATATCACACATGCATCTTCGACAACGGAAGCAAGGTGAGGAGATAGTGTGTGGTTGTTTGCAACTGAAAGAGAAAGACCCCTAGCATGTGGCCAACAGGGGTCTGACAAGCAAGGGAGAGAGGTCGAGAGAGACGTATGGAGAAAATGCAGACATGGGGAGGAGAGAGTGTATGTTTGTGATAGAGAGATCCCCTGGAGATCGTGATGGGACTACAGGGGTGGGAGATCGAATGACAAGGTGTGTGCGCGATAGAAGATACCCCGAGAGATATCGAGATAGACGTATGGATGAAAGGAGACAATACGTGTGTTCCTGATGGCCAGTGAGAGATAATCATACTTAGGGGGGAGTGCATGCGCCTATCATGGAGTGAGGGATTATGGTACTTAGGAGGGTGCGTGTCACATAGAGAGAGAACAAGGCGAAGAGTGTTGGATGGGTCTATATGTAGCGCGAGCGAGACATGTGTATGTGTGAACTAGGGAGATATAAAGTTTGAGAGAGATAGAGGAGCCCCAATAAGGCCGAGTGGTGCGTCAGATAGCTGAGAGGGGGAAAGAGATATTCCATCTGCTCAATAATGTAGTGCATGTAAATTTTTTTAGAAGTCGAACTTTGGAAACATCGATCAGGTTTACGCAAATGTTATTTATATCAGCAACACCAAAGATACATCATATGAAACTACATCTCATGATGAATCTAACGGTATATGTTTGCCGTTCTAGATGTAAATGTTTTTCTCCACGTACATGGTCAAACTTTGTGATGTTTGTCTTTTCAATAAATCTACATGCTATGGACCGAAGAGAGTGCCTAAGTCGAGAGAGATCAAGTGCATGTGAAGGAGAATGGGTGAGTGTGCAAAAAGAGTATGTGTGTGAAAGAGAAAGGGATAACAAACGATAAATTAGAGAGAGTGTGTTTTTTTGTTTCTTATGCAAACATATCACGCATGCATCTCCGAGATAGAAAAGCGAGGTGAGGAGATACACGAAGATAGCTAGTGCATGATTGTTTGCAACAAAGAGAGACACCCCTATAGCACATGTGCAATAGAGGTCTGGCCAACAAGGAACAAAGGTCGAGAGGGACACATGGAGAACATGGACGCATGGGGAGGGAGAGAGGGTGTGTTTGTGATAGAGAGATCCCCTCGAGATCGTGAGGGGACTTATATGGGTGGGAGATCGAGGGAGGTGCATGCGAGATGGAAAGATGCCCCGGGAGAAATCGAGATAGACCATGCACATGTTTGTGATGGAGACCAAGATTAGCTAGTCATATACATATGGGGGGGGGGACTGCGTGTGCCTACATTTGAGTGAGAGACCATCATAGTTGGCTAGGCATGAGATTGTGTGTGTGTGTGAGATGGAGAGAGAACGAGGGTGATATATAAAGTTTTAGATGGGTCTATCGAGTGCGAGTGAGATATGCATGTGTATGTGTGACCCAGGTAGATGGAGAGTTTGGGAGAGAGAGGTGATGAGGGCATAGACCTGGGGTAGGGTAATAGGCCCGACCTATAAGTCCTACCTAAGGTCCTTGTCTTAGAAGCAAAGAAGTTCAAGAGTAAACAGGGAGGACCCAATAAAGGTGTCGAGTGCAATCCACTCGACCTACCATTCACTCGGAGACTCCTTCTTCTTTAAGTCACTCGACTACTCAACCATTCGACCATGTAAAAGACCACTCGACGTACAAGAAGACCTAAAGCCGCTCTGCGCAGCAACGGTCGGGCATTTACTCGTATATTTAATGATCATTCGTAGCACTTTATTGCAGACGTTACCTGTAACGCTCTCTCTTTATGAATATTGAACTCAGTGTAACAGAGGGGAGCTGGGGTCCTGGCGCACTCTATATAAGCCACCCCCTCCTCTAAGACAAGGGTTTGCATCCCCTGTAACTCACATGCATATAATCAGTCGACTGCCTCCGGGCTCCGAGACGTACGGCTGTTACTTCCTCCGAGAAGGGCCTGAACTCGTAAAATTTGCGTGTACAACTCCTCCACAACTAGGATCTTGCCTCTACATCCCTACCCCCATTCTACTGTCAGACTTAGAACCATGACAGTTGGCGCCCACCGTGGGGCCGGTGTCTTAGCGACTTGTTGGAGAAGTTGTGATTTTTTCAATCCCCATCAACATGGTTTCAGGCGGAGGTTTGGCCGAGGGCCGCGAGATCCGTCTCGGCGCGCTCGTGTTCGTCGCCGACAACTCCGCTTGGCTCCAAGAAGCTCCACTCGACGTTGAGGCGCTCCCGGCCGCGGGGCAACACACTTTCACGCGTGCATCCGTGGCGTCCTCCTACGGCAGCCGTCGACTCAGTATCGGTCGGCTCCTGTGCTGTCCTCCCTCCCTATAGCCCGCCGGCGCAAGCGTTCCGGTCGATCGAGGCTTCAGCGGTGGGTGAGGCACATGGTGGCTCTCCAGTCGGCCACCCCCCAAGTCACGGCAATCGAGCCCGACGAAACTCTCTACGGCCTGTTCGACTGGCTCCGTAGAGACTGCATCCGAGTGCGACAGCAGTGACCCCACGGCGGAAGTCCTGATGGTCAATGGACCTCGCAGTCCTCCTGGCTTCCCCCGTGGCAACGGTGGCGATGGCGGAGGCGATCCGTCGCATGTCCATGAGGAGTACCTCCCTGAGCCCCTCTCTTCGCTGCAGAGGGAAGAACTTCGCCGCCGGAACATGGATGCACTTCACACTCCTATCGTTGGAGAAACACCCAAGGCCCGAGCCTTGGAGGACGCGTGCCTGGCCAACTTGGCTGAGCGCACTCGACTAGAGAACCTCCAGCACGCACTCGACGAGCATGCTCGACAGCGAGTTCTAGAATCCAGTCAACGGCAACTTTTTCCGCCTCCAACCCAGGTATATCAAACTCCGATCTAGAATCTCACAGCTGCAGCCCGAATAGCAGAATCAATCCAGCCTTCCCAGTCAGAAGCTGGCAGAGGTTTGATGCAGATCAGGGCTTTACTCCGGGCAGCGGGAGAACAGAATACAGCTGTGTCATAGTCGTGGAATAGGATCCATATCAGATCCGTTGTGGCAGATACAGTCCAGTCGGCTCACAGCCCAAGATCGCCCCTGAGGCGTGAGGGACGTGGAGACCAGTGAGATCAGTACAGAAACCGTGAGAAGTATGATCACCGACTCGATCACGATGATCATCGTCGAGTGCCCACGCCTTCCCAAGGAGTGGGTCATATGTGCCTCGGCAACATGATGACAGACGCCCTCACAGTGGTGGGCGAAGGATTCTAGTCGACCCCAGGGAACCAGGCTTTGATGAGAGATCTATTATCGTTCAGGGTCTGGTCGACAGAAACAGAGCTCACAAAGAAGGCCACGACAAAGATTTTCCAACCAGCAGCAGAGTGCATGTCTCAGGTCCAGAGTGCTTCAGCAGTGCCATCAGGGCTGCGGTGATTCCTCCCAACTTCAGGTTGGTGACTGGAGTCAGTAAGTTCACTGGTGAGTCCAAGCCTGACACTTGGCTTGAGGACTACCGAGTGGCTGTTCAGATTGGCGGCGGCAATGATGAAGTGGCCATGAAGCACCTTCCTCTGATGTTGGAGGGCTCGGCTAGAGCATGGTTAAATCAGTTAGCACCCGACAGTATTTATAGCTGGGAAGAACTTGCCCGAGTGTTTGTCAGAACATTCGAAGGAACATGCAAATGACCAGCAGGGTTAACAGAGCTGCAATCTTGTGTGCAGAAGCCAAATGAAACTTTGAGGGATTATATCTAGAGATGGATCACGTTGCACCACACGGTGCAGAATGTGTCTAATCACCAAGCAGTTTGTGCCTTCAAAGAAGGTGTCAAATATCGAGAGTTGAATCTGAAGTTCTGTTGGACCGGAGATATGTCTCTAAGTCGAATGATGGAGATTGCCACTAAGTATGCCAATGGTGAAGAGGAGGATCGACTCCGGAGTGGCAAACACAAAACAGTCGCCCATGAAACCGGAGGAGGAAAGTCCAGTCGGAAGCAGAAGCGCAAAGCCGAGCCAGCTGCTCCTGGAGAAACCTTGGCCGTGACTCAGGGAAAGTTCAAGGGGAATCCCAAAGGACCGTGGAATCCCAAGAAAATAAAAGATCAAGACGGAAATGATGTGTTGGATTTGCCATGCCACATTCACACAAAGAAAGATGATGAGGGTAATCTCATTTACCCGAAGCATACCACTCGACAGTGTCGGCTCCTAATCCAGCAGTTCTGAGAGAAACAACCCAAAGAAAAGGAAAAGGAGTCAGACAAAGTTGAGGACAAAGAGGAAAGTGTCGATGGTTACCCCCATGTCAATTCCACTCTGATGATTTTTGCTGATGTTGAGAGCAAAAGTCGACTGAAAGTCATCAACAGAGAGGTAAACATGGTCGCTTCGGCGACACCCAATTGTTTGAAATGGTCTTAGACCGCCATTACATTCGACTAGTCTGATCACCCGACACACATAGCCACCCCTGGGAGGCAAGCGTTGGTGCTCGACCCAGTCATCGAAGGCACTCGTTTGACTAAAGTTCTGATGGATGGTGGAAGTGGCCTGAATATACTGTATGCAGAGATGTTGAAAGGAATGGGCATTCCGATGTCCAGACTCAGTGAAAGCAATATGAGTTTCCATGGAGTTATTCCTGGCAAGAAGGCTGAGTCACTCGGCCAGATCGCCCTTGATGTTGTTTTCGGTGATTCCAAGAATTACCGCAAAGAAAAGTTGACATTTGAAGTTGTGGATTTCCAGAGTGCTTATCATGCTATTCTGGGCAGGCCAGCTTATGCACATTTTATGGCTCGACCATGTTACGTGTACCTCAAATTGAAGATGCCTGCTCCTAAAGGAGTGATCACTATCATTGGCAATTGAAAGAAGGCAGAAGAGTGCTTCCAGAAGGGCTCAAAGATCGCCGATGCACAGATGTTGGTAGTGGAATTGCAGGAGTATCAAAAAAAATGCAGACCCGAGTGATTTGTTGCGAGCTAAGAAGCCTTCCACAGATTCAACATTTCAGTCATCTGGTGAAACGAAGCCGATTCATGTTCACTCGACGGATCCCAATGCTGCTCTGACTCACATTTCAACAACACTCGACTCCAAATAGGAAGAAGCACTCATCCAGTTCCTCCGTGAGAACTGGACATCTTTGCATGGAAACCTTCTGACATGCCAGGTGTTCCCAGGGGACTGGCTGAGCATCATTTGCGAGTCGACCCAAAAGTGAAACCAGTCAAAGAACACCTTCGACGGTCCGCCGTACAGAAGAGAAAGGTAGTCGGTGAAGAAGTGGCTCGGCTTCTAGCAGCTGAGTTTATCCGAGAGATTTACCACTTCGAGTGGTTAGCTAATGTTGTCATGGTCCCAAAGAAGGACGACTCACTTCGCATGTGCATTGACTTCAAGCATATCAATCAGGCCTGCCCGAAAGATCACTTTCCTCTCCCTCGCATCGACCAAATAGTCGACTCGACTGCGGGGTGTGAGCATTTGTCCTTTTTGAATGCTTATTCCGGGTATCATTAGATCCGTTTGTATGGACCCGATGAGATAAAAACAGCTTTCATCACCCCATTTGGGTGCTTCTGTTATGTCACTATGCCATTCGGCTTGAAGAACGTTGGAGCCACATTCATGCGGATGATTCAGAAGTGTTTACTCACTCAGATCAGTCAGAATGTGGAAGCATACATGGATGACATTGTGGTCAAGTCACGTAAAGGTTCCGACCTACTGGCTGACCTTGCTGAAACTTTTGCCAACCTTAGAAGGTATCGTATTAAGCTTAATCCATCAAAGTGCACGTGCGGAGTTCCAAGTGGAAAATTACTCGGTTTTCTCGTTTCCGAACGAGGGATCAATGCTAACCCAGAGAAAGTAGGTGCCATACTCCGGATGAAATGCCCTGTGCGTGTGCATGATGTCCAGAAGCTTACTGGTTGTTTGGCCGCTCTAAGTCGATTCATTTCTCGCCTCAGTGAAAAGGCACTGCCTCTTTACCGACTAATGAAGAAGTCAGACAAGTTCGAGTGGACTCCTAAAGCTGATGCAGCATTTGCAGAGCTTAAAGCCCTGCTTTCCACCTAGTCGGTGCTTGCTGCCCCAATCAGCAAAGAGCCTTTACTGCTTTACATTGCAGCCACTGTACAAGTCGTCACTATAGTACTTACGATCAAGCGGGAAGAAGAAGGAAAAACTTACAAAGTTCAGCGCCCGGTATATTATGTCTCTAAAGTTTTGACTCCATCAAAGCAAAGATATCCACATTATCAGAAGCTTGTTTATGGGATTTATATAACCACGAAGAAGGTTGCATACTACTTCTCTGACCACTCCATTACAGTCATCAGTGATGCTCCATTATTAGAGATTCTGAACAACAGAGATGCAACTGGTCGAGTGGCAAAGTGGGCGATTGAACTCCTTCCCTTAGATATCAAGTTCGAGGCAAAGAAAGCTATCAAGTCCCAAGCAATAGCAAATTTCCTCGCCGAGTGGATCGAACAGCAACTGCCGACTCAAGTTCACTTGGAGCACCGGACCATGTTCTTTGATGGTTCCAAGATGCTGAATGGTTCCGGTGCTGGGGTGTTACTGGTATCCCCCCGAGGAGACAAGCTCGGATATGTCCTCCAAATTCACTTTCATTCCTCCAATAATGAAGCAGAATATGAAGCACTCTTGTATGGGTTGCGTATGGCCACCTCACTCGGCGTCCGTCGCCTCATGGTTTATGGTGACTCAGATTTGGTAGTCAATCAAGTGATGAAGGAGTGGGACGTCAGAAGCCCAACCATGACTGGCTACTACAACGAAGTGAGGAGGTTGGAAAAGAAGTTTGAAGGGTTAGAACTCCATCATATACCCCGACTGAAAAATCAAGCAGCCGATGATTTAGCAAAGATAGGTTCCAAGAGAGAAGCCATTCCCAGCAATGTGTTTTTAGAGCACATTCGCACACCGACAGTTCAAGAAGATCCTTTCACTGTAGAGCTCCCGCAGCCTAAGAGTGCCACAGATCCGACTGAAGTCGAGGTCCCAGCCGTGGTCGACCTGATCATGGAGGTTTTGGTTATCACTCCCGACTGGACAGTGCCATACATTGCATATATCCTTAGGAAGGAACTCCTAGAGGATGAAGAAGAGGCTCGACAGATCGTCCGTCGATCCAAGGCCTTTACTGTGATAAAAGGACAACTGTTCAGGGAAAGCGCAACCGGAGTCAGCCAGAAATGCGTAACACCAGAAGAAGGTCGAGTGATCCTCAACGACATCCACTCGGGGACCTGTGGTCACCATGCGTCCTCTCGGACCATTGTGGCTAAAGCATACCGAGCTGGATTTTATTGGCCTCGAGCAAATGAAATGGCGAAAGATATAGTTGACAGATGTGAGGGCCACCAGTTTTACTCCAATATGTCGCACAAGCCTGCGTTAGCCCTGAAGACCATTCCACTCATCTGGCCCTTTGCTGTCTGGGGATTGGACATGGTTGGACTACTGAGGACTGGTAGGAGCAGCTTCACTCATGTGCTTGTAGCAGTCGACAAGTTTACCAAATGGATTGAAGCCAAGCCTATTAAGAATCTTGAAGCTAGTACTACCGTTAGCTTCATCAGAGAGTTGACATTCAGATATGGGGTTCCGCACAGCATCATCACTGACAATGGATTGAACTTCGATTCTGATGAGTTCAGAACCTTCTACGCATCACAAGGCACACGAGTCGACTATGCTTCAGTCGCCCATCCTCAGTCGAATGGACAAGCGGAAAGAGAAAATGGCCTGATTCTCAAAGGACTGAAACCCCGACTGATGCGAGATCTCAAGCATGTAGCGGGCGCCTGGGTTGATGAACTTCCATCAGTTCTTTGGGGATTGAGGACAACTCCCAATCGGTCGACTGGCCGAAGTCCATTCTTCTTGGTCTATGGAGCTGAAGCTGTCTACCGAGTGACTTGCTTCACAATGCACCACGAGTCGAGCTCTTCTCTGAAGATGAAGCAGAACAAGCTCGGCATGACGTGGTCGACCTCATAGAGGAAGAAAGAGAGATGGCCTTGATCCGGTCGACTATTTATCAGCAAGACTTGCGTCGATTCCATGCTAGAATCATGAGGGGTCGAGCCTTTCAAGAGGGAGACTTGGTTCTTCGAGTGGATCTGCAGAAACCACACAAGTTCGCCCCTGATTGGGAAGGTCCCTTCATCGTCACCAGAGTTCTCCACAATAGAGCATATCATCTTTACAATATTGAGCATAAGAAAGATGAGCCACGAGCTTGGAATGTGGAGCTTCTTTGCCCCTTTTATACTTAAGTACTCATTCGGGTGAGATGTAATAAGAAATACCTTTGTAGTTTGTTTATCAAAGATGAGAGCTTTACATTTTTCTTAAACGATTGTAGTCACTTTTGTTTGTGTCTGAAATCCCCCAATGGGTGACTTTGTTGTGAATCCGTTTCGCCTAAGTTCGAAAAATCCTATCGAGTGCTAAGCAAGCCTCTCACTCGGGTGCTTAGCTGCGAATCCGTTTCGCCTAAGTTTGAGAAATCTCAACGAGTGATGACCAAATATATCACTCGGGGGCTTAGCTGCGGCTCCATTTCGCCTAAGTTTGAGAAATCCCACCGAGTGGTGAGCAACCCTCCCACTCAGGGGCTTAGCTGTAGTCCAGTACTCGCCTAAGTTTAAAAAATCCTACCGAGTGGTGAGCAACCCTCCCACTCGGGGGCTTAGCCGCAGTCCAGTACTCGCCTAAGTTTAAAAAATCCTACCGAGTGGTGAGCAACCCTCCCACTCGGGGGCTTAGCTGCAGTCCAATACTCGCCTAAGTTTAAAAAATCCTAGCGAGTGATGAGCAACCCTCCCACTCGGGGGCTTAG
>NC_057797.1:482910448-482910897 GCF_018294505.1 Triticum aestivum
TACTCGCCTAAGTTTGAAAAATCCTACCGAGTGGTGAGCAACCCTCCCACTCGGGGGCTTAGCTGCAGTCCAGTACTCGCCTAAGTTTAAAAAATCCTACCGAGTGATGAGCAACCCTCCCACTCGGGGGCTTAGCTGCAGTCCAGTACTCGCCTAAGTTTGAAAAATCCTACCGAGTGGTGAGCAACCCTCCCACTCGGGGGCTTAGCTGCGGTCCAGTGCTCGCCTAAGTTTGAAAAATCCTACCGAGTGGTGAGAAACCCTCCCACTCGGGGGCTTAGCTGCAGTCTAGTACTCGCCTAAGTTCGAAGTCCATCCCTATCCGCAAGGACGACGAGGTGCAGGTCGACTGCAACTTTCTCCTTCGGAGCTGCGCCACAAGTACAACATGCGCTCCGCCCCTATCCGCAAGGACGACGAGGTGCAGGTCGACTGCAACTTTCTCCTTC
>NC_057797.1:482911229-482940126 GCF_018294505.1 Triticum aestivum
CAGTACTCGACTAAGTTTAAAAAGTCCTACCGAGTGGTGAGCAACCCTCCCACTCGGGGGCTTAGCTGCAGTCCAGTACTCGCCTAAGTTTAAAAAATCCTACCGAGTGGTGAGCAACCCTCCCACTCGGGGGCTTAGCTGCAGTCCAGTACTCACCTAAGTTTAAAAAAATCCTACCGAGTGGTGAGCAACCCTCCCACTCGGGGGCTTAGCTGCAGTCCAGTACTCGCCTAAGTTTAAAAAATCCTACCGAGTGGTGAGAAACCCTCCCACTCGGGGGCTTAGCTACAATCCAGTACTCACCTAAGGTTTAAAGTCCATCCCTATCGGCAAGGACGACGAGGTGTAGGTCGACTGCAACCTTCTCCTTTGGAGCTGCGCCACATATACAACGTGCGCTCCATCCCCATCCGCAAGGACGACGAGGTGTAGGTCGACTGCAACCTTCTCCTTCGGAGCTGCGCCACAAATACAATGTGCGCTCCATCCCTGTCCGCAAGGACAACAAGATGCAGGTCGAAAGATTATTTAGAGTAAAGAGCAAATTCCACTCGAAGGCAAATACAAGCATATTCAGAAATAAACCAAGTTCAGATAAATCCTAAAGTTCCGGACGACGGATCACAAGTATTCGAGCATCAAGCCCGAAGAAGTTTAACGGTTACACAATCACTCGGCATTCCGAGGCAAATAAAGGCGGAGCATAATGTTTCTCGGTCACGCATCAGGAGAAGGGCTGACTGGGTCACAGAAACTGTCAAGGTCTATGCTGTCTGCAATACAAGTGGCGGCATCCAGGAAGGTGTCCATGAAGGACTGGAAAGTGTGTCTCTTTGTGTTAGCAACCTTGAGTTCTGCCAGCTTGTCTTCTTTGATGTCTTTGCAGTGCACTTGGACTAGGGACAACGCGACATCAGCGCCACAACGAGCGGATGACTTCTTCCATTCTTGCACTCAGTCGGGGATTTGATTCAGTCGAGCCATCAGGGACTCGAGATCTTGAGACAGTTCCGCCTCAGGCCAGAGTTCAGCATCAACCCGAGTCATCGCTGTTTTCAGGAGGGCAAGATAAGCAACCGCGCTGTCCATGCAAGATTCCAACCGCATCACATTCATCACAACGTCATCCTTGACTGGACAGTTTATGGGATCAAGACCCGTCTCGACTCACCCAGTTTCCGCTTCAAAATCTTGGCAAAACTCTGCACAGTCAAGTAAATGGTGAGTCGACGATATAATTAGACTTGACAGTCGACATAAATAAGTCAGTCAATCATCAGTACCTTCAAGGTTTAAGACCAGCTTTGCAGCAAGCTGGCCCAGATAGGACTCCAACTCGCCCGTCTTAACTTTGAGGCTCCCAAGCTCGTCAGTCAGCTTGTCCTTGTCCTTGTTCAGTCGCTCAACCTCCCGATTGGCATAAGAAACAACAGTCTTCAGTTTGGAATTCTCTTCTTCTAACTTGCCGACCGAAGCAAGCTTCTTGTCGGCAAGTGCAATTTTCTCTCGTGCTTCCTTCTATGCAGCAGCAAGATCCAGATCCTTATTCTCCAAGGCCTGCTTCATTTTCTCTAAAGAAATAACATTCTTCAGATGGGCTTGGAGTTGACGGTTTTCACTACATACATCTGCTCGAGTGGAGTCACTCGGTAAAAAAACGGAAAGGAAAAGTGCCAGCAGCAGTAAGATAGACAGTTGATAATTGGTTACCTCCCATGGCAGCTACTTCATCGCGAGCAGTCTTGAGATTCTTTCTGGCCAGTTCCAGATCAAGGTTGAGGCTGATTTGTTGCTTGTTCAGTGTAGAGAGTTGAGCACCGAGATCACAAGATTTCCGCGGCCAACTCATAAGAGTTGTCAGTCGACTGAAATGAAAGACATAACTGCGGCAGTTACTTCAAGACTACCATCAAATCAAACATGCAATGGCAGTCTCGGGGACTACACCCAGTGGGTGCACTTAGTGTGCCCCCACTGGTTTTGAAAAAAAAGAGGTTCAGATTCTCAGACCACAGTCGACTGCCCGCAGTCAACTATGGTCTCGGGGACTACACCCAGTGGGTGCACTTAGCATGCCCCCACTGGTTTTGGTTCCACTCAACATGGTCCACCTAGCGTGTCGGGGGTTTGGTGCGACATATGCCAAAGGATGGCTTATCATGCTGGGGGCGAGTAGAACGTCGCCGGTGCCTGGAAACGGGATGAGGCGAAGACATGCACGCCGGCGAATCTTACCCAGCTTCAGGGCTCTCCGAGGAGATAATACCCCTACTGCTGCTCTGCGGGGTCTCTGCATGATCACTATGGCAAGTGTTTACATGGTTGCTCCTTGAGCTATTTCTAGGAGGTAGGAGAGGGCAAGGCTAGCTCTCTCCCTTCTATATGATATGGTCTAGAGCTAATGGGTTCCAACCCTTTGCATGGGTGCCCTGGGGGTTTATATAGGCCTACCCCCCAGGGGTACAATGGTAATCCGGCTGGACGTGGGCCCAGCCGTCAGTGCCTCTGGCCTTCGTCTTCTTTGCCAACCGTTGGGGCCCGCCGACTGGCGGGCCCCGCCGATTGGCCTGGTACGGAGCCGACAGGCTGCGTCCGCCGCGGGCGGGTCTTGCCGGCTGCTGATTACTGTAGCCGTGCTTCTGATGACGCGTGCTTGATCATGAGGTCATGGCAACAGCCCCGCCGCCCGGCGGGCGATCACTATCGCCACTCCCCATCACATCTTGATTAATGGCGCGTGGGCCCCGGGGGAGGGCTCGGCCGACTCCCCCGGGCCGACTCCCGACGATTCCCACTAGTGGTTCTCCTGCCGTCTCCTGAGGTCTCACTGACTGGTGGGGCATGCTGCATCTAGGCCGTACAGACAAGCCGTCATGGGTGCAGGATTCAGCCCTGCGGTGCTGATGTCAGGGCCGGCATGGCAACAGTGCCACGCCGCACGGAGATCTTCTGGGGTACGGCATGCTGTGGCCATGCCTGCCCTTGGTAAGGGGCGGGGGTGGGCTTCGCTGTAGCCATGCCCCTGCCCTGTCCCCTTTGATGAGGTCATGGGGTTTGTTTGAGTCGCAAGCCGACTCCCCAAAGCCGGCTTCTCTGGAAGTCGCCAGTCGGGAGTCGGCTTTATCCTGAAGTCGTCCCTGGGACTCGGCCGTGAGTGGGCAGTTGGTCGTCTTGCCGCTGACTCCTCAGAAGGCGGCTTTTCGACCTGGGGTCTTGAGGGGCGCAGCCTGCCCCGATGTCTTGAAAGGTTCTGGGGCTCGGGTTGGCCTACCCATGGCCCATTACTCCGACAGTAGTCCCCGAAGCTGGTGAGGCGCCGCGGACGATCGACCGAGAAGCCTCAGCAGTTTCTCTTTCCGGGTGCTCAGCACATGGTCTTTGATTGACTTCTGCCGGGCCGACTAGAAGGAGTCGGACTCGCTCAATTCGGACTCACTCAATTCCGACTCGCACAATATTTCGAACGTCGCGGCGGGATCCAAGTAGCGTGCTGGCTAAGCTTCCAGGCCGCCGCCCGTTCTAGGCCTGTCATGCGACGACACATGGATGGGCTGTCCTGCCAGCCTACGCGCGCGACAGGACAGGCCCATAGGCAGGGCCAGCCACTACTGCGCCTTGGCGCCCGAGCGGATCTGCTGCGGCCCCGGCGGACGGTTGGGATTCCCGTGGAGTTACTGCACGCAGTAACTTTATCGTGGAACGTGGGGGACGTGGGGCCGTGGGCGCAGTAAATCCCCACGTCCGCCCCCTCGGCTTCACAGCCCACGAGGCTATAAGTAGGGGGAAGAGGGAGGCACGCGCGCCCCTCCTTCCCACTACTCCCCGCTCTCTTCCTTCTCACTGCTCCTTGCTCTCCTCCCTCTTCTTCTTCTTCTTCGCTCCGCCGCACGCCTAAGCTCCGGCGAACGCCACGGCGATCAGCTCGTGATGAGTTCTTCCTCCGTCGCCGCGCCTCCCCCGATGAGCTCCGGCACCTGGGATGACTCCGAAGTTCATGAAGACCACATCGAGTTCCTCCGCCGGACTCGTCGGCTCCCCGGCGAGGATCGCGTCCAGGTGCGTCTTGCGCCGAAGGGGGAGATTTCCCTCGCGCCATAGGAGGGAGAGCAGGTTATTTTCCGCTCGCACAGCCTGCGCGGGTTGGGGCTGCCGGCGAGCAGTTTCTTCCGATCCTTCCTGGAGTTCTACGACCTTCAGCCGCACCACCTCACCCCCAACGCAATGGTGCTGCTGTCCGCCTTCGTGGCCTTGTGCGAAGGCTTCCTCGGAGTCCTCCCCACCCTCGAGCTCTGGGGGGAGTTCTTCTTCTCCAAGCTCGGCACCCAGGCTGCGGGCGTGCCGGCTCAGTGCGGTGCTTTCATCGTCGTGCGAAGGTCGGGGGCCTCACCTCCATCTCACTGATAAAGTCGGTGAAGATGTGGCAGAGATCCTACTTCTACGTCAGGAACGCCTCCGCGAGGGGGGACTGGGTCAACCTGTCGGCTTTCAAAGTTGGCCCGCCGGCTGGGCGACTGCCCAACTGGTCGTACCGGGCCAAGTCGCTGACGCCTGCAGGAGCCGGCACCATCACGCGACTCCGAGTGCTGACGCAGTCGGAGGGTTTGACTAGTCCAGACCTGCTGGCCACCTTCGTGGCGCGCCGAGTTCTCCCACTCCAAGGCCGCCCCCACATGATATGCCAGATGAGCGGGCATCGTGACCCGAGTCGGATGTGCACCAAGGACATGCCTCACGAAGAGGTGGTCTTCATGGTGAACTACCTGTCGAACAGCAAGCTCCTGGAGGATTGGTGGTTCGGCAAGGAGCCGTACTCCCGCGCCAACCCCCCGCCTGTGGTGAGTTGCCTTTTCTTTCTTTCTTTGGACTGTCTTCTTTCTTGCCGAGTTTGTTTTGACCAGTCAGCTTTGGTCAGAATCCCCTCCTCCACCCGCCATCCGGCACCTCGGGGCCGGCCCGCGAGTTCCTCGCCGACCGGGCAGAGAGCAACGTCGACGACCCTGATCTGGGGGCGGCGGCTCTGGAAGACGACGCCGAGGGAGGAGGAGGAACAGCAGGCGGCTTCAGGCCTTCGGCCACTTTCGCCGACTGGCCTGACGACGACACCGAGGGAGAAGTCGCCCCTCACCATCGGCCAGGAGCCAGCCAGCCTGGCACGGTCTCTTCTGCCGTGTCGGGTGCTCTAGGCGGCGGGAAGAAGCGCAGGGCCGTGCCGACCTTGTTCGGCAGTCGGCCGAAGAAGCCCAAGGGCTCGGCTACGGTGACCCGGCGGGACGAGGCGGCTGCGAGGGCCAGCCACTTCCGTAAGGAAGTGAAGAAGCAGCCATTGGTCTCCGCGTGAGTATTCTGTCTTCAAAGCTTTATTCTTTCTTTGTGACTTTGTCTGAGTCTTCGCTTGCTCCTCTTACTTCAGGGCTCCCCTCACTCTTGAGAGGGTCATCGCCGCCTCCGTCATGGGGTCAGCGGAGACGTCCGCCACCACTCAGCGGATTGACCCCGCTGCTGACCTACGAGAGGCGACGGAGCGGAATGCGCAGGAGAAGCGCAACGAAGAAGAGGCCCTTCGCCTGGAGAAGGCGGAGGCCGACAGGGCGGAGGCCTCCGCCAAGAAAAAACTGGCGGAGGCCGAAGCCGCCGCCGCAATGAAGCGGCAGGCTGAGGAAGCCGCACGCTGCCAGTCGGCGGTGTTCGTCACCTCGTTGAACTCTGCCCCGCCGCCTCCGGAGTTCACAGGGAAGACTGGGGAAGCCGGCGGTGAGAACCCCATCGTGGAGAGGGAGGGCAGCGACCCCTCTACGCCGGACATGAACGTTCCGCCGCCGCCTCCGCTGCTGTCTGAAGGTGCGCAAGGCAAGCAGCCAGCGGACCCTCCGGTGCCGCCGACCGAAGACGAGGCCGTGGCGAGGCTAGTCCTCCAAGTCGGCTTGCCAACGCGCCGCCGTCTGGAGAAGGCGACTTCGGCACCCCGCCCCCTGGAAGCCGGCACCTCCAGCTCGGTGATCCTAGACGCCGAAGCGACGAGCGCCGCACCCATTGGGTGGGTGAAAGGAGGCGGCACAGGGCCGCTAAACCAGGCGCTTCTGGACGTCCAGGCGAAGCTTCGTGCCGAGGGCGACGCTCTCCAGAATTGCACCAAGGCGTACCTGGCATCACGGGCAGCCGTCCGGGTAGGTTTTTCCTTTGGTCTTTGTTTCCTTGTTCCTCTCTGTGGGGGCGTGCCAGCGCACCCACTAGGTGTAGTCCCCGAATTTCGGGCTGGCTGTTGAGCAGGCGGCCCGGTACTCCAATTGATGAACTCTGGGTATTGACTTTTTGTCTGAAATGCTTGACACATGATTACCACAACCTCCACGTCACTGCCTTCAACCGTAATGTTGAAGAGCTGGGCAAGCGTACCGCCGATTTGTCGGAGAGCCGGAGTAAGTCTTTTTCCTTCTTTGCGGGGGCGCTCTGGCCCACCCGTAGGCTGTAGTCCCCGAGATTCGTGCCGATTTGTCGGAGAGTCGGAGTAAGTCTTTTTCCTTCTTTGCGGGGGCGCTCTGGCCCACCCGTGGGCTGTAGTCCCCGAGATTCGTGCCGACTGCTGAGCAGTCGGGCCGGATCTCCCCGGCGACCTTCTTTACTGATGACTTGACGCCTTCTTTCTTCCTTCTTTTCAGGGGCCAACGCTGCTCTTCAACAGCAGCTGAGCGACGCCAACTCCACTTTGTGCGCCAAAGAGGAGGAGTGCAGCAAGCTTGCCACGGAGCGCGACCTGCTGGCCACTCAATTGGTAGAGCAGAAGGAGCTGCTTGTGAAGACGCAGAGGGAGGCGGAGGAGACAGAAACCGCCCTCCTAGCCGAGTTCGCAAGCGAGCGCTCCTCCTGGTCTGACAAGGAGGCGATGCTAGCCTCCGGCTTCCATGAGATTGAAGACATCGTAAATGGTGAGTTTCTTTTTACTTTCTTTCTTCGAGCTGTCGATTTAAGTCGTGCCGACTCCTGGTTTTTGACTTGCTTCTTTGTTTCTTCTTGTCTTTGCAGACTTCTTTCCTGGGCACTCGTAGGCCGCCATCCAAGCCATCGAGGCTGACCCTGAAGGTCGGAGGGCAGAGGGCGCAGAGATTGCCACCGACGCCCCGAACTCTTGACGAGCACATCCTGAGCATCGAGTCTCGCCTTCGGCCGGCTCACCGGATGCTGCGCCGGCTTCAGCGTGTTGGTGCCCAGGCGATTGCCGCCCTGTGGGCGGACATGCAGGCTCCACGCACCCCCAGCCTGACGGCCGACTGGCTAGAGGTCGCGGCTGGTCGTCTTGAGGCCTGGAAGGGCTCTTCGGCCCGAACTGGAGCGCGCCGGGCCTTGGAGTTCGTCAAGGCATGGTATCCGGGGCTGGATCTAGACCGGCTGGCCACGCTTCGGTCAGAGGCTCAGCCGGAGCTGGCAGCTATGGAAGACGCCCTCGTCAAGCATGCTGCAGCGATCGCCGAGTACACCGACACCAGCATCTTCGTTCCCGAGCGGTCTGAAGACGGCGAGGAGGTACCGCCGGAGTGGTTTGGGATGAACCCAGACTATGGCGAGGACTCGGCGGAGGTGATTGGCTCCAGCATCGAGGAAGAGGGCGAGGCGGAGGACGGAGGCAAGGCGGAGGCACCAGAAGACAGAGCAGACGGCCAGCCTCAACTCGACCGTGCCTCCAGCAACGAGCCGTGTGCGACCGAGTCGACTGTCGCCGGAGGCGATCAAGCTGAGACTACCCAGCCGGCCGCCCCGACGCCCGACGTTGGCGCCTCCTCCGACCCTCCGAATCCGTCTGCTGCTTCCTAAGCTACCGCTGTATCTTTGTTTTGTCTGCTTCAGTAGTCTTTCAAGAACTTGTTAATTTGCACAATTCCACCCGCGGGGTGTATTTTGAACTTCTGCTCGAAGATTCAGCCAAGGGCCTATGTTATGTAAATATATTTATCCGAGTTCTATCTTTTCTTGCTCATTGCTCTTTTGGCTTTTTTCCTTTGCCGCTTTCTCTTAGTTGCCTGCCTTGCCAATCGGACAGCCACTCTGCGAACTATCGCTGGATCAAGTGCTTGGCTACTTTGGGAAAGCAAGTACTTAGCCGTTTTTAAGACTTTCTGAGCAAGTTGAATAGAAGGCGGCAATCCGACTATTCGAGAGTCGGTTTGCGAAAAAAGGCTGGAAGCCATCTTGAGCTATGTTTTATGCTTTGAGTCCTTAACCATTTTTCATGCGAACGCCCATTCTACCTTACCTCTGCCCACCGTACAGTCGCTCTGCGAGCTGCGGCTTCTGACAGAAGACGGTTTAGGTGTTACACACTACTTGTCCGGCTGCAGGAAGCATTTGGCAGCAAGTCCCCGGGCCGACTTGTCGAACCCGGTGCCAAGCGGCATGACAAAGAGTAACATACTTGTAGGCATAATTTTTATCATATAGACAAAAGAGGGCAGTCCCCGAGCTCGTCTCGGGGGGCCCGAAGTCTTGGTACTTTAATACAAAAGGTAGCGTGGTACATACTGCATCAATTGTAAAATCTTTGAAGGAGATTTGCATTCCATGGCCGCTCTGTCTCCTTGCCGGAGTCGTCCCTCTTGCATGCTCGGGGCTTCTGAGCGTCAATCTGGTAGTAGGAATCATTGCCCAGTACTTTGCTGATGATGAAAGGGCCTTCCCACGGCGCCGATAGCTTGTGCTGGCCGGCTGTTCACTGGATCAGCCGGAGCACAAGGTCACCTTCTTGGAAAGATCTTGGCCTGACCTTCCTGTTGTGGTATCGGCGCAGGCTCTGCTGGTAGATGCTGGACCGGCTGAGTGCCAACAGCTGGCCCTCTTCCAGCAGATCGACGCCGTCTTGTCGTGCTTCTTCTGCTTCCTCCTCGGTGTACATGGTGACTTGTGGGGAGTCGAACTCTATGTCCGTTGGGATGACGGCTTCGGCACCGTAGACGAGGAAGAAGGGCGTGAAGCCGGTTGACTTGTTTGGAATCGTGCGCAGACTCCAGAGGACGGCTATCAGCTCATCAAGCCAGCAGCCAGCTGAGCGCTCCAGAGGCTCGATCAGCCGAGGCTTGATGCCGGACAGGATGAGGCCATTTGCTCGCTCCACTTGGCCGTTTGACTACGGATGGGCGAAGGACGCTAGGTCCAGTCAGATGCCCTGTGTTGCGCAGAAACGGGCGAAGGCGCCTTTGGCGAAATTTGTGTCGTTGTCGGTGATGATGTTGTATGGTATGCCATACCGAATTGTGATATCGGAGATGAAACTTACGGCAGTCGGACCGTTCAGCTTCTTGATTGGCTTTGCTTCTATCCACTTGGTGAAGTTGTCCACTGCGACAAGTAAGTGAGTTAAAGCACCTCGTGCTGTCTTGAATGGTCCCACCATGTCTAGACCCCAAACCATGAAAGGCTAGGCAATGGGGATGGCCTTGAGTGCAGAACCCAGCTGGTGCGGCTTGGAGCTGAACTTCTGGAATCCTTTGCATTTTTGGACCAATTCCTTGGCCTCTTCTAAGGCAGTCGGCCAGAAGAAACCGTGTCGAAAGGCTTTGGCGACGAGTGCTCTTGAAGCCGCATGGTGGCCGCACTCGCCTTGATGGATGTCCTTGAGAATCGCTTGGCCTTGCTCTGGCTCTACGTAGCGCTGGTAGACACCAGTGACGCTGCGCCTGACCAGCTCTTTGTTGACTATGGTGTAGGCTGCCGCCCGGCGTTGTATATGCCGAGCTGAGGTCTCATCAGTCGGCAGCTCTTTGTTCACTAGGAATTTGAGGATGGGCTGGGCCCATGAGGGTGCTGCTATTTCTTCGACTGCTAGAACTGCGAGTTGGACGAGGGCGGTTGGGCTGGGAGGCGGCGGGTTGGAGTCAACAACCGCTTGCTGGGTTAATGAAGTCCCCAGGCCGACTGGCGCGGCCCTTGGGTCAAGTTCTGGAGTCTTCAAGTCCGCTACCGCAGTCCCCGGGCCGGGTTCAACTGTGGCCGCTTTGGAGTCATCCGCCAAAATCCCCGTACCGACTGCCAGAGCTCTGGAGTCAGATCCGACATCTTCGGGAGGAGCCGGCACGAAAATGGAGTCTGATTCTGGTGAAGGCTTGACAGACGACTTGAGGAGGCGTTGAAGGGCGACGCCAGATGGTATTGCTTGGTGAGTAGAGCCGATTCGTGCCAAGGCATCTGCTTGGTCGTTGTTGTTTCTTGGCACATGGAGAAACTCGCACCCTTCAAAATACCCGCTGAGTTGCTGCATGAGGAAGCGGTAACTCGCCATGTTTGCATCTTTCACATCCCAGTCGCCAGATGATTGCTGGACCACTAAGTCCGAGTCGCGATAACACAAGATTCGGCGGATGCCAAGCTCTTTGGCAAGCTGGAGCCCGTGAATGAGCGCCTCGTACTCGGCGACGTTGTTGGAGGCGGCAAAGTGGATTTGCAGCGCGTATTTGAGCTTGTCGCCTTTGGGAGAGGTGAGGACGATGCCGGCTCCCAAGCCAGTGCGCATCTTGGAGCCGTCGAAATGCATCCGCCAATGGGTGGAATCAGGCGCTGGAGGTAGGTACTGGGTCTTGGCCCAGTCGATGAGGAAGTCGGCCAGTGCTTGTGACTTGATAGCGGTGCGGGGCTGGTAGTGGATGGTGTAAGGAGCCAGCTCTATGGCCCACTTGGCCACTCGGCCCGAAGCATCTCTACTACCAATGATCTCGGCAAGTGGGGCCGTGCAGACCACCGTGATTGGATGCTCTTGAAAGTAAGGCTTCAATTTCTTGGCAGCAAAGTGTACGCCATAGCACATCTTTTGGTAGTGGGGGTAGTTCTACTTGGAGATCGACAGTACCTCGCTCAGGTAATATACCGGTCTCTGGATAGGTAACGCCTTGCCTTCCTCCTTGCGTTCCACTATAATGACCGTGCTGACTACCCGGATGGTTGGCGATGTATAGGAGCATAGGTTCTTTGGGAGTCGGAGCCGCCAGAACGGGTGGAGTAGTCAGCACCTTCTTCAACTGGTGAAAAGCTTCGTCCGCCTTATGGTTCCACTCGAAAAAGTGGTCTTCTTCATGAGTTGGTATAAGGGGAGGGCTTTCTCGCCCAGCCGACTGATGAATCGGCTGATGGACGCCAAGCAGCCAGTGAACTTCTGCACATCCAGCAGTCGGCTGGGTACCTCCATTCTCTCAATGGCCTTGATCTTTACTGGGTTGCATTCTATGCCACATTCAGAGACCAGGAAGCCGAGGATCTGGCCGGCTGGTACTCCGAAGACACACTTCTCGGGATTGAGCTTGATCTGGAATCGGTGTAGGTTCTCAAAGGTCTCCTTGAGATCTTCCAGCAACATTCCACGCTTTTCCGTCTTCACCACCACGTCGTCTACGTAGACATGGGCGTTCCTACCGAGCTGCTTGAGGAGGCACTTCTGCATGCAATGCTGAAAGGTGGCGCCGGCGTTCCTTAAGCTGAACGTCATGGTGAGGTAGCAGAAGGCTCCAAATGGCGTGATGAAGGCGGTCTTCAGTCTGTCAGCCGGGTTTAGCTTGATCTGGTGATATCCTGAGTATGCATCCAAAAAACTCAACAGCTCGCATCCGGCTGTGGAGTCTATCACCTGATCGATTCTTGGTAGAGCAAATGGGTCCTTGGGGCAGGCCTTGTTGAGGATCGTGTAGTCAATACACATTCGCCACTGCTTGTTCTTCTTCAGTACTAGGACCGGATTTGCTAGACATTCTGGAAAGAACACTTCCATAATGAAGCCGGCTGCTAGGAGTTGGGCTATCTCTTCTCCGACAACTCTTCTCTTCTCTTCTGATAGGCGCGCAGGGGCTGCCTGACCGGCTTTGCATTAGATCAGACATGTAACTTGTGCTCGACGAATTCCGTCGGTACACCTGGCATGTCTTTGGGGGACCATGCGAAGATGTCCCGATTCTCACGGAGGAAATTGACGAGCTCGCCTTCCTATTTGCTGTCGAGGTTTGCCCCTACGACGGCGTACCTCTCTAGGTGCTCCGGATCCAAGGGTATCTTCTTTGTCTCTTTGGCCGGCTTGAACGAACCCTCAGCCTCCGACTCTTTTGGGTTGGGCGATACCTCAGGCTGCTTGCCGGCCATCGCCACAACTCGCTCAAGGAGCCGCTTCTCGGCCGCGATTACCAGGGACTCGGCCAGCCGACTGCTCTCAGCCGCGCAAGCAGACAACTTCGGGTAGTCGCCAGCCACAGTCAGAATTCCCCTGGAACTGGGCATCTTCATCTTGAGGTAGGCATAGTGGGGGACCGCCATGAACTTGGCCAAGGCGGGTCGGCCAAGTAGCGCATGGTATGGGCTCTCAAGGTCCACCACCTCAAACCAAACAGACTCTCTACGGAAGTGATCTTTGTCTCCAAAGAGGACGTCCATCAGGATCTTGCCGATTGGCGAGCAGGAAAGCCCAGGAACAATGTCGTGGAACACAGTTCGGTTGTTTTGAAGCTATCTTTGCTTGATTCCTAACTTCTCCATGGCGTCCTTGTACAGGATATTGATGTTGCTGCCTCCGTCTATCAGAACTCGCGAAAAATGCGTGGCTCGTCTGTCTGTAGCAAAGGTGGCGTCTAGGACCAAGGCATAGGAGCCGGACTCGGCATCACTTCTGGGTGGTCAGCCCTGCTCCAGCTGATGGGCTTCTCGGACCAGTGCATGAACTTTGGCGTCTCCGATGCTACTACATTCACCTCTTGTCGCTGCAGCCGCCTGCTGCGTCGATCATCAGCCACACTGGTAAACACCACGTAGGCTCCGTGCTGTTCAGGGTATTCGTCCTGTACTGCGCCGACTGGCCTGACAGCCGGCTGCCCAGCAGGCGAGGGAGGCAGGAGGCCGTCTCCCTTGGCGATCCTGGTGAGCCAGTGGCACTTCCGGGTGGTGTGGTTCGACGGCTTCGCGCCGCTATGGAACTTGCAAGGTCCATCCAGGGTCTGTTCGTAGGAGAAGGCCGGCAACCAGTTTGGCTTGCCGCCTTTCTGTCGCTTGGGCGGAGGCTGCTCATCTGGCTGCTGGGCTTCAACGGTCGCGACTTGCCGGCTGCAAGAAGCCGGCTGCGGGGCCTTGCGCTTGTGGTCGCCCTGCTGTTGTCGCCGGCTGGCGTCTGCCGCCGGAGTTCTTGGAGCTTGAGGAGCCACTTTGCCAGTTGTGCTGATTTGAATCTCCGCCTTCATGGAGGAGTCGGCCATGGCGTACTTGTCTGCTATGATCAGCAGCTCGTCGAGGGTTTCTGGCTCGTCGCAGAGGAGCTTGTGCTTGAGGAGGGTGCCTTCTCTGCACCCGGCTATGAAGTACTCGATGGCCTGCACCTCGTGCACGCCCTCGCAGGAGTTCCGAAGCTCGGCCCAACGCGTGAGGTAATCGCGAGTCGACTCGTCGGGGCCTTGTACGCACAAGGAGAGCTGACGAGGCTTGGGAGGACGCTTGTACGTGCTGGTGAAGTTGCGGACGAACGCTTCGGTGAAGTCGACCCAGCTGTTGATGCTGCGGGGCTTTAGGCTGTTCAGCCATGTCCGGGCCGTGCCCTGGAGCATGAGCGGAACGTACTTTACGGCGGCACGCTTGCTGCCGTTTGCTATGCTGACAGCCGTGGAGTAGTCGACTAGCCAGTCTTCCGGCTTCACGGAGCTGGTATACTTGGGCGTGTCTCTTGGGAGCGTGAACCCTCTGGGAAAGGGCTTGTCCCGAATGCGGGGCCCGAAACAAGGCGGACCCAGCTCGTTTTCTTCTTCCAGCGCTAAGGATCAGTGAAGTTGGTCGATTCGGTGGCGGGCGTCATTCTCTCCAACTCCCTCTCGGCGGCCAAGGCGGTCACCGAGAGTCGGATGGTCAACAGGTGGCGGGGAGACTCGCCTCTCCTTGCGGGGAGGGGGAGGCGGACAGTCGTCCCGTCATTCCACTGCTCTTGGGCGGCCGTCTTGGTCGCGCTCTATGGTAATGCGAGTCCGGCTGTGGCTGACAGCCGGCTCCTTGTCTCTTCTTCCTCGGGCGCCACCAGTCGGCGTCCGAGACGTCGCGCCTTGATCTCGGTGAAGGTCGTCGTTTGGCCGTCGTGGTGCCTCCGTGCGGTAGCCGGCCTCGTTTTGCGCGGCGGCCGCGTCGAGGAGCCGCTGGACTTGCTCCATCATGAGGCGGCGTTCTTCGCCCTCGAAATTGTCCAGCTCATCCGCCGCTGCCTGGGCGGCTCGGATGTTCTCCGCTGGCGTAGCGTAAACAGGGCGGCTTGACCCAAACAGGTTGGCGATGGCTACGCCGCGCTGCTGGACCGCGCTAAGGCGGCTCGGCCCCGCCGGGGCCGGCGAGCCGCCGACGGCGCAATCCATTTCCCGCTGGTAGGCTTCTGACAAGCGTCTCATGCTGGCCAGCTTCTTCGCGCCTTCAACGAGCTGAAGGCGGCGCGCCTCCAACGTCTCTGCGTCAGCGTCTTCCGGAATGGGCGCAGTTAGGTCTTGCAGCGCCGCGCCGAGCGAGTCGTGCGCTCCTCCACCGGGGAGCTCGTCATGACTGGTGACTAGCACCTCGGTGACAGTGCTTCCGTTGCTCTCCGCATGAGGGAGAGGTTCCTCGTAGACCACCACATTGGTGGGGAACGCGTCGAGCGACGCGGTGTCGGAGTCGACCAACATCGTGTCGGTGGAGCCTACGGACTCCAAGTCTACGGCAGGCTCGCCGGAAATGTGGAGTTGATCGAGGAGGCCCGCGTGGAGGTTCTTGAGGCCGCCCGTGCCTGTGCTGGACGCAGGTTCGTCGGAGAGGCGGACCTCGCCAACAAGTTCAGCCAGGCAGCTGGCTGCGCAGGTGATCTCAACGCTGCTTAGCGCGTCGGCGCAAACTTTGTCTGGCATGCCTGGCTGGCTGCGCTCGCCAGGGAGAAAAAGGGTTCCCGTCCAGAACAGGTCTCCGGATGGTGGTGCACCAGGCCCCATGGTGGGCGCCAAATGTCGGGGGTTTGGTGCGACATATGCGAAAGGATGGCTTATCATGGTGGGGGCAAGTAGAACATCGCCGGTGCCTGGAAACAAGATGAGGCGAAGACATGCACGCCGGTGAATCTTACCCAGCTTCAGGGCTCTCTGAGGAGATAATACCCCTACTGCTGCTCTACGGGGTCTCCGCATGATCACTATGGCAAGTGGTTACACGGTTGCTCCTTGAGCTGTTTCTAGGAGGTAGGAGAGGGCAAGGCTAGCTCTCCCCCTTCTATATGATCTGGTCTAGAGCTAATGGGTTCCAACCCTTTGCATGGGTGCCCTGGGGGTTTATATAGGCCTACCCCCCAAGGGTACAATGGTATTCCGGCTGGACGCGGGCCCAGCCGTCAGTGCCTCTGGCCTCCGTCTTCTCCGCCGACCGCTGCGGCCCGCCGACTGGCCTGGTACGGAGCCGACAGGCCGCGTCCGCCACGGGCGGGTCTTGCCGGCTGCTGATTACTGTAGCCGTGCTTCTGATGATGCAGGCTTGATCATGAGGTCGTGGCAACAGCCCCGCCGCCCGGCAGGCGATCACTGTCGCCACTCCCCATCACATCTTGATTAATGGCGCGTGGGCCCCGGGGGAGGGCTCGGCCGACTCCCGACGAGTCCGACTGGTGGTTCTCCTGCCATCTCCTGAGGTCTCATTGACTGGTGGGGCCTGCTGCCTCTAGGCCATACAGACAAGCCGTCGTGGGTGCAGGATTCGGCCCTGCGGTGCTGATGTCAGGGCCGGCATGGAAACAGTGCCACGCCGGACGGAGATCTTCCGGTGTACGGCGTGTTGTGGCCATGCCTGCCCTTGGTAAGGGGCGGGGGTGGGCTTCGTTGTAGCCACGCCCCTGCCCCGTCCCCTTTGATGAGGTCATGGGGTTTGTTGGAGTCGCAGGCCGACTCCCCAAAGCCGGCTTCTCTGGAAGTCGCCAGTCGGCAGTCGGCTTTATCCTGAAGTCGTCCCTGGGACTCGGCCGTGAGCGGGCAGTCGACCGTCTTGCCGTCGACTCCTCAGAAGGCGGCTTTTCGTCCTGGGGTCTTGAGGGGCGCAGCCTTCCCCGATGTATTGAAAGGTTTCGGGGCTCGGGTTGGCCTACCTGTGGCCCATTACTCCGACACAGCGTGAGATGTAAAAAAAGTTCAGATCCTTAGACCACAGTCGACTGCCCGCAGTCAATTACGGTCTCGGAG
This sequence comes from Triticum aestivum, assembly GCF_018294505.1. Lineage (NCBI taxonomy): Eukaryota > Viridiplantae > Streptophyta > Magnoliopsida > Poales > Poaceae > Triticum > Triticum aestivum. Next base: position 482,927,402 of record NC_057797.1, read on the forward strand.
ACTACACCCAGTGGGTTCACTCAGAGTGCCCCCACTAGTTCAAAGATTCAGCTCGAATCAATCCAAAGTGACTTATACAATTTCAAAACAGCCACACCCCAGTGGGTGATCAGACGAGAAATTTGATCAATCGGAAATCAACTAACCTGGACATTGGTTTGTAGAGCAGCTCCGGCGTTGAAGGCCACCTGACTGGCCTCATGCGCCACTTTCATTTGCCCCATCACAAGATTCAACTGAAGAAGAGCTTCCTTGGCAGCAGTCGATGGGTCGTCCGGAGTTTGATACACAGTGAAAAGTGATGCTGGCAGAGCAATCGGAGGAGCCGCCGAATCTGAAGCGTGGAGTTGTATTGGTGCAGCAAAAGTCTGAGCAGCTGATCCTAATGGGCAATCAGTCGATAGCGGGACAACGAAGGTGACGTTGGTTTGAGCCGGGTCTGTCAATCGCTCGACTACCATCCCAGGCGTCATTGTCGACTAAGGAACCTGGACCTCAGGCGCTTTCCCACCCAGTTCCTTGTCTTTCCTCCTCCTCCCCCTCAGCGGTACTTCTTCTTCATCGTCCGGGAGCACAACAACGTCCCATGGAACTGCAATAAACAGAGAAAGTCGTATGGATAGCTGACAAACAATCCAGTCGTCCAAATAAATTCGAATCAGGCAGACTTACTAGCTTTGGAGGTAGCTGCATCGTCGGTTTCCTCGTCGTCCGGGTTCTTGTCAATGTCCATGTCAGTCGCAGCCGAGGTCGGGTTGTAAAGGTTTATCATCCACTTGGTCAGAACAAGAAAGTCGGTCGGAACAAGAAAATATGGGAAGAACATTTACCCAGAAGCAACAAGAACGTCCATCTTGATTCTAGGCAAGGTCTTCCGAGCCTTCGAAGGATTGATCTTGGGCTGCTTGGTGACCTTCTCAGCCAATTCTGGAGTCGAAGACCGAGCGTGTTTTTGAGATGGAGCACTCGGCGCCACAGCTTGGCCGCGCCTGCCCGAGGGATCATGGTGCTGCTTGGATCGACGTTCAGAACGAGGCAGTGAGTCGGCTACCTCCTCATCGCCCGACTCATCGCTCTCATCTTCGTCATCGTCGGCTGGTGACTCCCACTCGCCGCTCTCCTCCGCACTGTCCTCGCCCTCTTGGTCTTGCTCCAGAGCTTGTTCACCATTGGGCATTGAGTACATCTCCATGTAAATCTACAAAACAAGGAGCCGAATACAAGTCAGTCGGATCAACAAACAGTCAGAAAACACGTCCAAAAAGCTCAGTTGTAATGGCCAAACCTTGTCTGGTTGGTTGCTGTCGCTGAAAGGGTTGACTGTCCTGGCGCCCCTGGGGTTGTCCTTGTTCCCGGTGATACCCCTCAGCCGCTGAGCCACTGTTTTGGCCGCCACCTCCTCCGGATGAACCCGAGCAGTGTCACCAGCCTCGGAATACATCCACATGGAGTGGTCGCGAGCTTGGAGTGGTTGGATACGCCGACTAAGGAACACCTCTAGCAGATCCATGCCGGTGACGCCTTGGTTAATCAGTTGAACTACTCTCTCGACCAGCATGCCTGTCTCCGCCTTCTCCGTGGCAGTCACTTTCAATGAAGATGGAGTTTGGACACGATTGAAAGAGAAAGGAGGAAGCCCAATCGACTAGCCCGGAGTCGCGATATCCTGGCAGTAGAACCAGGTCGACTGCCAGCCCATGACCGATTCCGGAAGAGTCATCGAAGGGAAGGAACTCCTCTTCCTCTTCTGAATACCCAGACCCCCACACATCTAGATAACGTGGGTTTTCTCGTCATTCGTGTTCGCTTTCTTCACCATTTTGGAGCGGATGGTAAAGATGTGCTTGAAAAGACCCCAGTGCGGTCGACACCCCAAGAAATTTTCGCACATGGATACGAATGCAGCAAGATACGTGATAGTGTTGGGAGTAAAATGATGGAGTTGGGCCCCAAAGAAATTCAGGAAACCTCAAAAGAAGGGATGCGGAGGAAGCGAGAAGCCGCGATCGACATGAGTCGCGAGCAGAACGCACTCACCCGGTCGCGGCTGCGGCTCCGTTTCCCCCTCCGGCAGCCGCGCGGACTCATGGACGATCAGCCCTAACACGGCCATATCGTCCAAGTCTTCCTGTCGAAGCGAAGATCAGATCCAATCTGCCTGGATCCAACCCGACAGCAGCCCCGAGCGCGATGAAGTCCCCCGATTCGTCTTCTTCCTTTTCGACGCCCCCATCGCCTTCTTCGTTCGTTCCAGCGCCGCCGTTTTCTCCTTCCCCATGGCGGCGAAGCGGTGGCGTCGAGAATGGAGAAGCCAGATGGGGTGAAGGACCAAGAGGAAGAAGAAGGAGAATGGGCACGCACAGTGCGGAGGCCTCGGCCTCGCCGCTTTTAAAGGCCCACTTCTGAGTGGCTGACGCATGGGACCGGGCGATCCTGTCAAATCCCTCAACAGTCATACACGGGATACGTGGCGAAAGAGGTGGCGTGGAAATCGAAACGTCATGTCTATCCACTCCGCTTACCATGGCGCGCTCCATCTAGCGCGCTTCTACCGAAATTTTGAATCCCGCGAAATCCGGTGTCGGTGTCAAAACCGGCGGATCTCGGGTAGGGGGTCCCGAACTATGCGTCTAAGGCGGATGGTAATAGGAGGCAGGGGACATGATGTTTTACCCAGGTTCGGGCCCTCTTGATGGAGGTAAAACCCTACGTCCTGCTTGATTTATTCTTGATGATATGAGTATTACAAGAGTTGATCTACCACGAGATCGGAGAGGCTAAACCCTAGAAGCTAGCCTATGGTATAATTGTATGTTGTCCTACGGACTAAAACCCTCCGGTTTATATAGACACCGGAGGGGGCTAGGGTTACACAAGGTCGGTTACAAAGGAGGAGATATACATATCCGTATTGCCTAGCTTGCCTTCCACGCCAAGTAGAGTCCTATCCGGACATGAGACGAAGTCTTCAATCTTGTATCTTCATAGTCCAACAGTTCGGCCAAAGGATATAGTCCGGCTGTTCAGAGACCCCCTAATCCAGGACTCCCTCAGTAGCCCCTGAACCGGGCTTCAATGACGATGAGTCCGACGCGCAGTGTTGTCTTCGACATTGCAAGGCGGGTTCCTCCTCTGAATACACCATGGAAGAATTTGAATACAAGGATAGTGTCCGACCCTGCAAAATAAGTTCCACATACCACCATAGAGAGAATTATATTTCCACAAATCTAATCTGCTGACATGTTTCGGCAACATGACATCATGTCGTGGCCCGGTGATTATTCGAACCGTTTCTTTTAACTAGCCCCGCACATAACACGAGGCAGTTTCTTGACACATCTTGTCAAAGCAGAGATCATGTCCCCCTTATTACGGGATTCTCATCAATACGAGCATGGGTAACCCAACCGTGCCATCAATTACGGCGCTTGGGGGATAAGCGAGTTTTACCAGGCTAGTGGGGGCGCATAGTTTCGGCCGCCCTTATAAGGGGATAAGGTTTAACCCTTCTCTACCCACGCCTTCTTCCTCCTTGCTCATCCATTCTTGCGCACTCGAGCTCCAATGCCCAAGTCCACATCCTTACCCTCAACCTTCTCCAAACATGTCCGGAGCGGGAGGCAAATGGATGTCTTCCTCCGTTACGGAGGGACACATCAAGAAGCTGCACGGGGCCGGATACTTAGCCGCAAATATCGCACATCGGCTGCCCGCTGTGAGGCAGATTGTTCCTACCCCGGAACCTCACGAGAGGGTAGTTTTCCTCCACCACTTCCTCCGCGGACTGGGGTTTCCCCTCCATCCATTCGTCCGTGGTCTTATGTTCTACTACGGGATGGACTTTCATGATCCAGCCCCGAACTTCATCCTGAACATTTCGGCGTTCATCGTCGTGTGTGAGGCTTTCCTCCGCATCCGGCCCCACTTCGGCCTGTGGCTGAAGACCTTCAATATCAAGCCGAAGGTGGTGGGAGGCCAACAAGCAGAATGCGGCGGAGCCATGGTGGGCAAGATGCCCAATGTTATATGGCTTGAAGGCTCCTTTGTGGAGACCATAAAGGGGTGGCAATCAGCATGGTTCTACATCACCGAGCCGCGCGACACCAACTGGGTAGCAGCCCCCGAGTTTCGATCCGGAATCCCCACGCGGCTCACCTCCTGGAAAGAGAAGGGCCTATCCTGGGGTTCATCGGTGGAGCTGGACGGACTCTAGAAATGTATCCGAAATATGGCAAGCAAGAAGCTCAAGCTTGTCAACATAGTCCAGGTCATGCTCTTCCACCGGATCCTCCCGTGTCAATTATGGGATTTCAACTTGTGGGAGTTCGACCCGACCCAGCACCAAACTCTAAGCGAGCTCTTCGACACGACGCACAAGGACGCCTGGAGGGTGCTATTCAAGGTTGCCGAGATCCCTCCCTCTCTCATCGAGGACCGCGGGCTAAGCACGAAGCGCCCTGTGAATCCGGTAAGTTTTGTACATCTGGTAGGATTTTTACTTCCCATTGCTTAACCACGCGCAGGGTCTGAGCTCCCATGCCTTTGACATGACTGGGTGGTGGCATTGGAGAAGATCGACTGTCCGGCCCCTCTGCCCGAAGACACCGCGGACGCTCTCCTGACAGAGATGCTGACTCCGACTCCATACAAGGTGCCGGAGAAGATCAAGAAGAAGGCCAAGGGAACCCGAAAGAGTTCCCGGCGCCAGGTGATATCGGGCTCATCGTCTGATGACTCCGCGACGCACTCCTCCCCCGAAGACGAGGAGGAAGATGAAGATGCTCCCCCTTCAGCTGAGGGAGACAAGAAAAGGAAGGCCGCCCCAACCGGGGGGGCGAAGGGTCCAAGAAGGGAAGGACTCTCCTTCCGGACTGCTCCACCACCGTCGTCGAAGACGAAGACGAGTGGCTGCTCAGGGCCAAGCCCCTGGCAAAGTCGTAAGTATTCGGATACCAGAGTAACTCATAGCATACCTTTGATGCATTGCTTGTCCTAACGTCGAATATGATAATGCAGACCACCCCAAGCCCGTATCGATGTATCTTCGTCGGGCGGCTCCTTGGACTCTTCGGATATGGATAGCGATCCACTTCCAACCGCCACCTCCCCTTGCCCTATGGACAATGCCGAGGTGCTATCTCGAGAGGCACCGGGTCGAGGGGAGACAGTCCCGAAGGCGCCTCAAGGCGACCTTCCAGACTCCGGGAGCAGAGGGGGTAAGGCTCCCGAGGGCTCCGAGTTCGGCCTTCAGACGAACACCGCGCTAGAAGTTCCAGTGGTTCCGGACTCAGGCAAGTGGCCTCCTTCCAAAAGGGGCAAGACGCCTCTGCCGGTGACCACTGTCCATCCAGAGGCAACGGACAATCTGCTAGGAGCGCTTCGCAGCGCTTCCATCGACGAAGAGCACCGCACTATTATGAGTGCGGTGATCCAGAAGGTTCAGTCCGCCAAGAGCGGACTGACTGAAGCCTTTGCCAGCCTTCTAACAGGCTTTGAGGAAAGTATTTGAAATATAGGAAAAATATTATTGCATAGACAGTAGCCCCTGATGCTCTGTTTGGTGTTCAGAAAGAAAAGCCGAATAGAGGATCAACTAATATCTGAAGGAGTCTAATATAAGTATGTCTATATGCATATGCAGGCTTCGCTGCTAACCTCTGCCGCACTGACTGCGGAGGCCGCCGTACTAAAGCAGGACCTCGAAGGGTCCAAGAAAGAGCTCGACCTTGCCAAGAGGCAGCTCGAGGAGAACAAAGGTAAGTAGTACCTAGTCTATGGATATATATAAAAAGAATGCGATTGCAAAATGACAGGATCATCATAAATTTGCCAGGGGCCACGACCGAGGTGGCGACCCTGAAGCAAGCGCTATCCGAGGCCGAAAACAAAGCGGCCAAGGAGCGCACCGAGCAGGGAAGGAAGGAGGCACGGGTGGGCGAGGTGCAGCAAGAGCTCCACGCTCTCGTGACGAAGCAGGAGGCGTTGGAGCTTGACTTGAGGACGCGAGAGTCCGAACTTGCCGCGGCCCTCGAGAGCGCAAAGAATGCCAAGGCCGAGGCCCAAAAAGCCCTCCAGGAGATTGATGCGATGAAGAAGATAGCGGCGGGTAAGGCATTCAATATGCAAAGCAAGCATGTGAAAGTAAATTACTTGTTACTTACCCGAGTCCGGAGCTCTCCAGGAGCATTCGCAGATTTGCCCCGAAGCGTGTCGAATGCCGCACAGTTTTACCAGGCCGAGGAGGGAAGCTCAACGGATAAGTTGTTCTGGTCTCAGTATACTAGGACCGAACACCCGATGCCTCTGAGCGACCAGCTGAAGCAACTGGTCGAGCTGCACAAGGCGGCCGAACAGGCCATGAAGGGCTTTATAGTCCGGATGTGGCCTGGCGACGCCCTTCCCAACAGCTACTTCGGCCTGGTGGGGTGGCTTGTGGATGTCTGCCCACGGCTGGAAGTCATCAAGCGGTCCGTCTGCATCGAAGGTGCACGCCGGGCTTTCGCCCGTGCGAAGGTGCACTGGGCTAAGATGGACGCCGTGAAGCTGGTGAAGGAGGGGCCGCCGTAGGGCAAGGAGCATCGCCATCCTGAGATGTACTATGAGGGTGTCCTGAAGGGTGCCCGTGTTGTAGCGGACGAGTGTGCGAAAGATGTAATATTTGAATAAACTCGCTCGTGTAATCCTGTATTATGAAAACTTGTTCATATGCACTATGCAACGCTTGTTTGAATTTAAAATATTGCCTTTTGTTCGGCTGTTTATCAAATCTGAGAGATGGCTAGTCGTCGGCTTCTGCCCCCATGCCACGAGTGCTGGGGTGTTCGGGATAAACCTGAGCACTCTTGTTCCCATTATTGGGTCCTTCGAGGGAGGTGCTCAGCACAACGAACAAGGCAATCGGACTATAATGTGTTATCACTCTCACTTAGCCATAGAATTCTATAATTTTAAATTTTGGCAAAGCCGCTAGTATTCAGAAGGCTGAATTTGGGGCGCGATACACGCCTTAAGCCGGATAGGGCCGACTCCTCGCTCTAAGCGGCATACGTCTTTAGGGACTTGAAACCTCTTGAACAGCGGCTAGTCTCTCACCTTATCATGACATTCAGTTTTAGCTTTCTCTACTGAGGTGCTTAGCCCAGCAGAACCGGGGCACAAACGCAGTAGTTCTCACAGTGCTACCTTAGCCGATATAGAGGAACGTAAGGTACCAAAACATGGGAGCCGGGCAAACCCAACTATTGACCCGAGACATGATTCGGAGCTGATGCATATAATGCTATAAGTTCGGGGTGCCGCACTGTCGAAAGTGTTCGGACTTCTCACGCCGCATTATGGGGTATGCTTAAGCCCCTGGCGTATTGGCCGTACCAGAGTGTACGGGTGCTAGATGTCATGAATGAACATATATATGTAAAGGAAGAATGCAATAATAGTCTTAATGCTATGCATTGTTTTATTCAAAAAGGTGCGTTAGAGCAGAATGATACAAGTAGTGCGATAAGAAAAAAGTAGGACTATTTGACATGTCCCTTCCAAGGGCGAACTGAGGAATAGTATTAAAGCAAGTATTTCAGTCGTTATCGTAATCCACCTGGGAGTTCCGTGGTGTGACATAGCTCTCTGCCTCCTTGGTTGCTGCATCATGTGTTCGGTAATCATGCTGCCGGACAGGATTTCCAGAGATTAAAGTCCTGAAAGAGAAAAATAACACAGCGGGAAGCCCCTAGTGCGGTTTAAGCCGCGTCTTGGGGCGTGCCGTAGTTGTGCCCCCCTCCCCACCTGTGCCCATGGTATTTTTAATGCGTAATTATGTACGCGTGGCACGGATTTCGCCTTTTGGCTGGGACCGGGGTGGGGGCCGCATTGCTATGCAAGCTCAGAACGTGCCAGGCGGTCTAGTTGCCGATTACTCCGGGCGCGCTTGAAGGTGTCTGGGTCCTTAATCGCCGAACTAGTGGATTGCCTCAAGAGGCTGCTTTGCGCTTCTGCTGCGAGGGCCGCAGTGTGCTCCTTTGTGCGGAGAGAGTGATCTGTGTTTCCATTGACTGTGATGACCCCCCGAGGTCCTGGCATCTTGAGCTTGAGATATGTATAATGCGGTACCGCATTGAATCTCGCAAATGTGGTTCGCCCGAGAAGTGCATGGTAGCCACTGCGGAACGGGACTATGTCAAAGATTAACTCTTCACTTCGGAAGTTATCTGGAGATCCGAAGACCACTTCCAGTGTTACTGAGCCTGTGCAATGGGCCTCTACACCTGGTATGACGCCTTTAAAGGTCGTTTTAGTGGGTTTGATCCTTGAGGGGTCTATACCCATTTTGCGCATTGTGTCCTGATAAAGCAGGTTCAGGCTACTGCCGCCATCCATAAGGACTCGAATGAGGTGAAATCTGTCAATGATTGGGTCTAAGACCAATGCGGCGAATCCGCCATGACGGATACTAGTGGGGTGGTCCCTGCGGTCGACGGTGATTGGGCAGGAAGACCATGGGTTGAACTTTGGGGCGACTGGCTCCAACGCATATACATCCCTGAGCGCACGCTTCCGCTCCCTCTTGGGGATGTGGGTTGCGTATATCATGCTCACCGTCCGCACTTGTGGGGGGAACTTCTTCTGTCCTCTGGTGTTCGGCTGCCGGGGCTCCTCCTCGTCATTGCTATGTGACCCCTTATCTTCGTTTTAGGCATTTATCTTGCTGGCCTGCTTGAACACCCAACAATCCCTGTTGGTATGGTTGGCTGGCTTGTCGGGGGTGCCGTGTATTTGGCACGAGCGATCGAGTATACGGTCCAAACTGGACGGTCCCGGAGTGCTTCTTTTGAATGGCTTTTTCCGCTGACCGGGTTTAGAGCCTTTGAATCTGGCATTGACTGCCGTATCCTCGGTATTGTTGCTGTTAATGCGGCGCTTATGTTTGTTGTGACGTGACCCGCCATTGCCTTCCTTGGTATCCAAAGTACCATGGTTCCTTGATATGTTATTGCTGCGAGCCAGCCAACTGTCTTCTCCCGCACAAAAGCGGGTCATGAGTGTCGCGAGGGCTGCCATAGATTTTGGCTTTTCCTGACCAAGGTGCCGGGCGAGCCACTCGTCGCGGATGTTGTGATTAAAAGCTGCTAGGGCCTCTGCATCCGGACAGTCGACGATTTGATTTTTCTTTGTTAGGAACCGTGTCCAGAATTGCCTGGCCGATTCCTCTGGCTGCTGAATTATGTGGCTCAAGTCATCGGCATCTGGTGGTTGCACGTAAGTGCCCTGGAAGTTGTCGAGGAATGCGGCTTCTAGTTCCTCCCAACAGCCAATGGACTCTGCTGGCAAGCTATTGAGCCAATGCCGAGCTGGTCCTTTGAGCTTGAGTGGGAGGTATTTAATGGCATGTAGATCATCACAGTAGGCCATGTCGATATGCAGGAGGAAATCCTCGATCCATACCACAGGATCTGTTGTGCCGTCGTATGATTCTATATTTATGGGTTTGAAACCCTCTGGGATTTGATGATCCATTACTTCGTCTGTGAATCATAGGGGGTGTGCGGCGCCTCTGTACTGGGCTATGTCGCGACGCAGCTCGAATGAGTCTTGCCCGCTGTGTTCGGCCCGACCGGACTTACTTTTACTGTATCCGGCGTGACGATTATCGTCTCGCATAGTGGCGCGCCCTCGTGATCCATAGATCGATCTTGCATGTTTTGCTTTGTCCTCCAATACATCTCGTAGGTCTGGTGTATTTCCCCATGCCTTGACGTTTTTATGTGAGTGGCGTTGGAGTGCAGACTGAGCTTTTGGCTGAAATGCCTCTCTGTCGCGACCACGAGGTGGCCGGTCAACCGCATCATGTGCTGGAGATGTGGGTTTGAATGCTTCCTCCTCCAGTCGGGGGTAGCAACCTACGCTTTGGGTAACTCTTGGAGGGACGTTGGAGTTTATATTCCTCGGCCGCAAGGACTTCGGTCCATCTGCCGGCTAGCAAATCTTGATCAACTTGAAGCCGTTGTTGCTTTTTCTTAAGGCTATTTGCTGTGGCTATAAGCCGGTGCTTGAAGCGCTCTTGTTCGACGGGATCCTCAGGCACGACGAATTCCTCATCGTCGAGGCTTGCCTCGTCTTCGGAGGGAGGCATGTAATTATCATCCTCCGCCTCTCCATCTACCGCTCTCTCTGGAGGGCTGGCTTCTCCATCCTCCGACCATAAATCTTGCTGGAGGGGATTGTTGCCGTCTTCGGCACTGTCCGGAGTGCTATTATCTCCTGTGCCGGTATCACCGCTTTTTCCTTGGCAGGACTTGGAGCGGCGCCGCTGACGCTAGTGCATGGGTTGCTTCTTGGAGGGGTCATCCTCCGTTGTCTCGTCACCATTGCCTTCTTTGGGTGTGTCCACCATGTATATATCGTATGATGAGTTGGCTGTCCAGTGCCCTGTGGGCAGTGGTTCCTCTTCCTGTCCTGCATCGTCTTCCATACCGTCTATGTCTTCAGAGTCGAAGTCGAGCATGTCGGTTAAGTCGTCGACAGTGGCTAGTAAGTGGGTGGTGGGTGGGCGGCGAATTTCTTCGTCATCCGCATCCCAATCCTGCCGGACATAGTTCAACCAGGATCCTCCTGACAAGGAGAGAGACCTTAATGAGTTCAGTATGTCACCGAAGGGTGAGTGCTGAAAAATATCCGCGGAGGTAAACTCCATGATCGGCGCCCAATCGGATTCGATAGGAACGAGCGCAGGCGGTTCGGAGTCCATGGCCGGAGAAGGATCCGGCAGTTTGGCAACACGGCTCTCGTGAAGGGTAAGGTCGATATTCGGCTTGATCGCCACCGAGGATATGGCCTCCGTGACGGGGTCTATCCACCTGTCCATGGATGGCACAACTGGCTCCGAATTGAGGCTCGGAGCGGCTGCCGGTGTGATCTCCTGAATACGATTCGATGGTAGAGCTAAATCGTACTCATCGTGACCGCGTGGCGCACAAGGCAGGGGCTCAAATCCGTCGAAGATCAAGTCTCTGCGGATATCGGCCGTGTAATTTAAGCTTCCAAACCTGACCTAGTGGCCAGGGGCATAACTTTCGATCTGCTCCAGATGGCCAAGCGAGTTGGCCCGCAGTGCGAAGCCGCCGAACACAAAGATCTGTCCAGGGAGAAAAGTCTCACCCTGGACTGCATCGCTATCGATGATAGTAGGAGCCATCAAGCCTAACAGCGACGACACAGAGGAACTCTCAATGAAAGCACCAATGTCGGTGCCAAAACCGGCGGATCTCGGGTAGGGGGTCCCGAACTGTGCATCTAAGGCGGATGGTAACAGGAGGCAGGGGACACGATGTTTTATTTACCCAGGTTTGGGCCCTCTTGATGGAGGTAAAACCCTACGTCCTGCTTGATTTATTATTGATGATATGAGTATTACAAGAGTTGATCTACCACGAGATCAGAGAGGCTAAACCCTAGAAGCTAGCCTATGGTATGATTGTATGTTGTCCTACGGACTAAAACCCTCCTGTTTATATAGACACCGGAGGGGGCTAGGGTTACACAAGGTCGGTTACAAAGGAGGAGATATACATATCCGTATTGCCTAGCTTGCCTTCCACACCAAGTAGAGTCCTATCCGGACACGAGACAAAGTCTTCAATCTTGTATCTTCATAGTCCAACAGTCTGGCCAAAGGATATAGTCCGACTGTCCGGAGACCCCCTAATCTAGGACTCCCTCATACGGGATCATCTGCAACTGATCACGCCAAAGATTTCGCATGAAAGATGACACTCGACAGACGACGTTATAAAAACCAATCAGTAATTTCTGAATCGATCAAGGTGACTGAAACAAAGTCGAAAGTTCCAACACTGGCCTCCATTCAGAGATGAATTCTTGAGAAAGGAAGAGTCAAGGCAAGATCAACTTCAACCTTCTTTTCACTTGGACCTCAATCCATTCGGGGGCTAATGATGAGGGCATAGACCTGGGGTAGGGTAATAGGCCCGACCTATACGTCCTACCTAAGGTCCTTGTCTTAGAAGCAAAGAAGTTCAAGAGTAAACAGGGAGGACCCAATAAAGGTGTCGAGTGCAATCCACTCGACCTACCATTCACTCGGAGACTCCTCCTTCTTTAAGTCACTCAACTACTCAACCATTCGACCATGTAAAAGACCACTCGACGTACAAGAAGACCTAAAGCCGCTCTGCGCAGCAACGGTCGGAAATTTACTCGTATATTTAATGATCATTTGTAGCACTTTATTACAGACATTACCTGTAACGCTCTCTCTTTATGAATATTGAACTCAGTGTAACGGAGGGGAGCTGGGGTCCTGGCGCACTCTATATAAGCCACCCCCTCCTCTGAGACAAGGGTTCGCATCCCCTGTAACTCACACGCATATAATCAGTCGACCGCCTCCGGGCTCCGAGACATAGGGCTGTTACTTCCTCCGAGAAGGGCCTGAACTCGTAAAACTTGCGTGTACAACTCCTCCATAGCTAGGATCTTGCCTCTACATCCCTACCCCCCATTCTACTGCCAGACTTAGAACCACGACAAGAGGGAAGAGCTCCGAGACGACAGAGTGGTGCGTGAGAGAGTTATGGGCAACAAGCCAAGGAATTTGTGTGCATACGACGAGTGCACCCAAGATATTTAGTTTGGACTAGAGAATCATACATAGTGTGTGAGAGAGACCTATAGATGGAGTATATATGCATGTGAACTAGAAAGACCCC